>NC_067155.1:63325965-63388465 GCF_903995435.1 Acomys russatus | reverse complement strand
ACAGTGTCCCTAGACCATGAGGGAACAGGCTCATGATTTTGAAGTGAGCAGGTCCTTTTCAGCAGGACGAGAGAGTACTAAGTACAAAGGGGAGATTATCAACTGGGTCACAGTGCGGCGCGAAGGATAAAGGGGGATTACCAACAAAGGGTGGCAAGGGCGGCGGTTGAAAACCATTTATCAACATACCAGTTGACTGGCTTCGAAAGGTCAGCTTCTGAAAGAGAGGGGATCCACTTTCCCCACAGAGAACTTGTGTCTAGATTAGGCAAACATTTGCTATAGATCCCTAATAAGACAAAACTGGGGTGGGATATGGGGGAAGGAGCAAAAAAAAAAAAAAAAAAACCTCTCATCAGACTCTTTGTAGAAGATGACCTTGGTTGAAGACAGGTGGAAAGGTTCGTTATGTGGGGAACAGAGACTAAAACTGAGTGTGATACTCGTCATCTCCACTAAAACAGCTGCTTTTTAAAAGCGGCAAAAGGAGGTTGGTTCCTAGGGCTCAGAACACCAGCGACTCTGTGTTGCCACTTGGCTAGAACTGACAAGGGTTGCAGCGCTCCCGACAGGCCTGGTTTACAACAGCATCGCCCTGCAGTGGAGGTACATGCACAGCTGCTCACTTAGGAAGAGCCTAGATGCTCACAAATGTCCCAGAAAACCCCGTGGACCAGGCTGACTGGCAGAGGAGGAAGAGGCCAGGCAGAGACTGATGGCCATCCAGGTGCTGAGGGAGGATCAGGACAGCGCTGGAGGCCACCACAGCAAGACAGGAGGGCTCCCACAGTGAGGGCAGGGGGAAGGGTTGTCTTAGGTTCAGTAGAGGTGGGCTGTGGCCAGCTAAGTTGCTCTGGCCTCTGAACATCAGTGGGGGCCCCATTCAGCCCCATGTCTGCGATGGTTGGAAGTGCTCAGCTAACTGCATGACTGACTTTACCCACTTCCAAGAGTAAGTGGGTAGGCCACTGGACACGAAGGGATTGACGATGACTCAGTCGGTCCTGAACACAGATAACAAAGTTACCATGTACTCATGGAGGCACTGCAGGGAAAGCTTCCTTGTGGAAGGGCTGCTGTCATGTGGGTCCTAAGATGTCTGGCAGTGTCCGCCACCTATGCACCCTAGATACTAGCAGCTACTGCCCCTGACATGGTCAACTTCGTCCTGTGGTAGGAGATACAGACCTTCCTGGAATTGTTACCGTGATGGACCATAGCACCCAGGATGTGACAAGCTGTCAGTGTATACAAGGCTGCCTCCCAGCCTCTCACACTAAACACAAACATGGAAGGAGGGAGCCTGGTGCAGGAAGCACACACGAGGACGTCCATCTCCATTAAGTCCAAAGACGCAGCCAGAGCCTTAGACGTCAGCACAGGGAAGTTATCTCTGCAGAGGGAGGAGACCAGGCCTTCAGTGGGCCGAGAAGGCTTAGGTGGCCGCAATGACACAGCTCTGATTAGTTTTGGAATGTTTGGTCAGGATGTACCTGGCTGTATGTGCGTTTCAATAACAAGCGTATTTAACAAAACTTGAAGTCAGTCAGACTCCAAGAGGAGGTTTTGATCATTAATCATTAGTGATTGGTTCTAATGGTTGGCAGTTAATTTAGGTGAGCTTCGTGTGTGTTTGTGTGTGTGTGTGTGTGTGTGTGTGTGTGTGTGTATGTGTGTGTGCATGTGCGCACCTATGTGTGCACTCTTGCTCACACAGATGCACAGACTTGCTTGTGCAGGACAGAGGCTGCTATCTGGCATCTTGTTCTAGGATGTTCTTCTCTTCTGAATCCAGCTGCCACTGAGCCTGGAAGCATCGGTTCGGCTAGGCTGTCAGGCCGATGAGCACCAGGGACCCGACCGTTTCTGTCTCCCCAGCAACATGCAGCCACACCAACTTTCTATGTGCAGCAAGCACTTCACCCACTCAGCCATGCCCCCAGCCACCCCACCCCACCCCACCCCGCTCCCATTTCCTGAAAGTTTCATGGGCCTCACCAGCTAGAACTCAGGCTTCTACACAGCACGGAGCATGGCATCTCTTCAGGAGTTCCATGGACGAGCCCTGCACCCACCTCAGATTGCCTTGGTCTCTCTCACCGGTGCTCTGTCCACAGCCTGGGGCCGAGGGTTGGCACTGAACACTCCCTTCTGAGTCTCACACCTTCCCCGCTGACCGACCCCCTAATATTCATGAGTCCATAAAGGACCCTCAGGCCTACAAAGACACAGAACCCTCTTCATGACAGGCTGCATCAGCAAGGATGTTCTGAGTGCATTAACATCATCCTGTGCTCTACTCCTAAAATTACAGAGATGGGTAAACACTGAGCTGTAGAAACACGGTTGGCAGAGAAGACTAGCCTGCTTGGAGAACAAGCTTTGTGAGCTAAGACCCATCCACTCACATATCTATAATTAATGAGCTAATTACAATTGAGTCTTATCTAAGCATGGAAGTGAAGACCCTCCTGACAGGTCTTTGGCTTTAGACTAGGGCAGAGTAATTGCATTTCCTTGAGCAATACAACTTTATTTTACAAACAATACCCTGTAATTTAGACCTTTTTACTAATTCAATTCAGCCAAATAAAACACAACCAAGTGGGGTTGGAGGAGGGGTTGGCAGTGTTAGTATCTAACTATATTATTTTCTTTAAAAAAAAAGATCAAACCAAAAGTATGGGCGGAGTGCTTATAGAAAGCAGTCTCCACCTACTGGCCCAGGGGAAGGGCAAAGCTGTAAAGCCATCTTTTAGCCAGACTAAGGGGTGCCATTCAGTCACACAGCAGTAATTAGAGGAGATTACACAGCAATTAAGAATTTCATGGTTGTCTGAGGTAGAAACCTTTATAGACTGACCTCCACAAGCCCCCTGTGCTGTGACACATCCACAGGAGAGAATACAGAGAGAACTCCAGATGCCCCAGTGCTGACTATAGGCTGACTGACAGGTTACCAGTGCTATGGACTAACTGACAGGTCACCAGTGCTATGGGCTGACTGACAGGTCACCAGTGCTGACTATGGGCTGACTGACAGGTCACCAGTGCTGACTATGGGCTGACTGACAGGTCACCAGTGCTGACTATGGGATGACTGACAGGTCACCAGAGCTGACTATGGGCTAGCTGACAGGTCACCAGCACTGACTATGGGATGACTGACAGGTCACCAGCACTGACTATGGGATGACTGACAGGTCACCAGCACGACTATGGGATGACTGACAGGTCACCAGCACTAACTATGGGTTGACTGACACATCACCAGCATTGACTATGGGCTAACTGACAGGTCACCAGAGCTGACTATGGGCTAACTGACAGGTCACCAGCACTGACTAGGGTTGACTGATGGGTCACAGGTCACCAGAGCTGACTATGGGCTGGCTGATGGATCACAGGTCACCAGTGCTGACTATGGGATGACTGACAGGTCACCAGAGCTGACTATGGGATGACTGACAGGTCACCAAAGCTGACTATGGGATGACTGACAGGTCACCAGAGCTGACTATAGGATGACTGACAGGTCACCAGAGCTGACTATGGGATGACTGACAGGTCACCAGCACTAACTATGGGTTGACTGACACATCACCAGCATTGACTATGGGCTAACTGACAGGTCACCAGAGCTGACTATGGGCTAACTGACAGGTCACCAGCACTGACTAGGGTTGACTGATGGGTGACAGGTCACCAGAGCTGACTATGGGCTGGCTGATGGATCACAGGTCACCAGTGCTGACTATGGGATGACTGAAAGGTCACCAGAGCTGACTATGGGATGACTGACAGGTCACCAGCACTGATTATGGGCTGGTTGACAGGTCACCAGCACTGACTATGGTATAACTGACAGGTCACCAGAGCTGACTATGAGATGACTGACAAATCACCAGAGCTGACTATGGGATGACTGACAGGTCACCAGAGCTGACTATGGGATGACTGACAGGTCACCTGGATCTAAGGAAGAATGAAATCTGAGTGGGGAGATTCTGTGCTCATGTCTATAAGGTCACCAAATGGGGTTACAAGCACTTCATGTCCCCCATCTTGTCCATTGCCATAAAACCACTCCCCCACCTTCCCCCCATGAAAACCATTCTTTCCTCTTCAGGATCATTTTATGGCATTAGGTGAGGTAACTTTTGTCTGCTCCCCCAGAATCTCCATAGCTTATGGGGACTCACCCAACATCCAGGCATCAGGTAAGAACACTGAAGCCTGAGGTGAGAGTGGCTACGTTTGTTCTCCCCAGCTGTCTCCTCAGGCTCAGGACCCTGGGGTGGAAGGAGAGAGAGAGAGAGAGAGAGAGAGAGAGAGAGAGAGAGAGAGAGAGAGAGACAGACAGAGAGACAGACAGAGACAGAGACACAGAAGGAGAGGCAGAGACAGAGAGAGACACACACAGAGAGAAAGAGAGAGCTATAAAGAGAGAGAGAGACAGACAGACAGACAGACAGAGAGAGAGACAGAGAGGGACAGAGACAGAGAGACAGTTTCTTTAAAGTCCACCTTTAACGTGATTAATATGGTACAAGCACACACTTGACCTCTGGCCTCAGGAGCCAGCAGAGGCTGGCACAGCAGGAAACCAGGTCCTGTGCTGACTCAGCTCCTGGACCCAGCTACACATGGGCCTCGACCTCTCCTCTTAGATTTTCAAGATGGAGGAGACAATATGTCTTTTTCTTGCTTGAATAAGTTGAGTTGGTTTTAACATCACCTATTTCTGCAAGAGAGCCTTGCCCAGGACTGCAGGCCAGAGTTTCAGATTTTTCTTAAATTAAGCATTCACCTAGCAGATGTGTCTAAGCAGAGCAAGCCCTCTGACTCAGAGCTCACCCAGACCCCATTTCCTGGCTGAGAGAGCTGCTGGTGAGGCACCTCTGTGCTTCAGCCACGGCTTCCTGCACCAGGAGCCCGGCACAGCCTGGCATGAAGACCAGGGCTGGGGCATTGCTGCATGCCAGCATGGCGCCAGGCCTTGCATGGTCAAGCCATGGCTGGTCATGCTTCATTATGCAGACAGTCTGTGAATCCCACCTCATGGTGAAACTGAAGGTGAGAAACAGGGCAGAGCTTCACCGGATCAATCAGGCAGCGGCTGACAGAGATCGAAGCAGAAATCAATCCAGCTGGGGGGAGACACACTCTGGAGACTCAACTGTGGATCCTCAGGGCCCACGAAAAGCCAGAGGAGACGGTGTGTGTATGTAACGCTATCACGCCATAGCAAGATGGGTAGGGACAGGACACTTCCCAGAAGCTCAAAGGCCAGCTAGCTGGGCACACATCTGTGGACATTTAGAGACCTTGTTACAAGTGGAAGGCAAGAGCCAACAGTGGAGGTTACCCTCTGACTCCTATGTGTGCCCCACGCCACACATGTGCCACCCACAGCTCACAAAAGAGAAGTCACATCTACCGGCCTTTCCTCCATCCTTCTAAGCAGACCCCTGGCCAGCCTGAGTTTACCTTCTCAGGCTCCTGACATGCTTTTTGCCCAGTTCATCCCAGGAGATGAACCCCAGACCATCTCTCCCCCGACACCCTGTCACATTCCATCTGTTCTTTGTCACATTGCTCAGTGCTCATTCTGTGACACGAATCAGTGGGTCCAGCCAGAAAACCTGCCCTCGGCTCTAGGTCTCAACGTCACCCTTTTAACTGGCCAGGTGAGGGACCGACCCTCAGATGTCTGCTCTCCAGTCCCTTGCCTGTACATGGATTTTAAAAAGCATCTATTATGTGCCTGACACCATGCTATATGGTGAGGCTCAAAGGGCCAAAGACAAGGCTTGTGGCCTTTGAGGGGTCAGAGTCTAGTGACAGAGGCCAGCGCCATTCAGAGCCCATCCACATCACAGAAGAGCTGCAATTGGTTGAGGGACATTTATGAGGCACAGAGGAGGGGCACCTGACTAGGCAGGGACTGAGGAGCAGCTCCCAAGGCAGGAGATGCGTGAGCTGAGCCATGAGGCCAAGGAAGAAGAGGCAATCAAGGCGACGTGACCCCACTAGAGCAAAGTCAGGCAGCGAGCAGAGAGGAACAAAGCAGAGGTCACAAGAAAAGACTGCAAAGTCACAAGGAGGAAAGGGGACCAAAGGAGTTGATCATAAGTGAACAGTGGGCATGGCCACGGTTTAATAAAACTTTATTGACAAAAACAAAACGAGGGCCAGATTTGGCTTATGCCCGTGGTGTGAGGGAGTCATTGAAACCAGATTATCACTGCCGAGGGACCACAAAGACTGAAGTACAGAGAAGGCTATGGTGGGGAAGGTTGTGAGGTGTTTGCTGGAGTCCAGGAGAGGGATGATGACCACTGAGTGACAAGTGCTGGGATAGCTGTGAGTGCAAGGAGCCAGGTAAAACAGGGACACGACTGGGGTGACTTGGTGAATGACAGAACCCCTAGTGGGCATGGATGACACAGGTGGGGGGGAGGATGTTTGCCATCACCACATCTTAGGAGACAAGAGGTGTGAGAAACACGTTTCTGAGTGGCTGGGGTGAGCAAGCTAAGGAAATTCAAGATCTGGGGTGGGTGGAGGGAGACACAAGAGCCACTTGCTAGACTTGAGCAGTTTGTAGGCGGGGGGGGGGGGGGGGAGGGGACAAAAATCACAAGAGAGCGAATGCTTGTCCTCAGGTGAGGAGAGAGAAAAACAGCCAAGTGGCTACCTGTGCCTGGACCCCATAGCATTTGTAGAGGGGATGGTAAGAAAAAGGCCCAGAAAGGGGTGTTTGAGGAGAACCCGAGGGGAGAGACTTGGGCATGGTTGTGAACACAGCTCTACAGAAGGCTGGATGCTGCCAACACTAAACACCACCAAGAAGAAGACAGAGTGGGTGGTGGGCTCTCCAGTGTCTCCTTGGAGTTGCTGGCACAATACAAAAGTTCATAGTGGCGCACACCTTCAATCCCAGCACTGGGGAGGCAGAGGCAGATGGATCTCTGTGAGTTCAAGGCCAGCCTGGTCTACAGAGTAAGTTCCAGGACAGCCAGAGCTACATACAGAGGCCCTGTCTCAAACAAACAAAACCAAACACAAATAAGCACAAACAAACAAACCCAAAAGGAAGAAAATTCCAGTGAAGTGGTGGGGGCAGGTTTGGGGATGAGGCAAACTGAGGCACATACATGGAGAGAGGACGTGAAGATGAGCCATGCAGACCTCCTCTCTTTTGAGGAGCCTGGATAGGAACAGAAAAGAAAGGAATCAGTCAGACTGTGAACTGATGGGCAAGGCAGGAAAGAGAGGACCTTAGAGGAAGGAGGAAGGGAAGGTGAGGGTGCACTGCACGAGAGGGCGGGAGGGGTGGAGCACAATGTTAGCCGTCCTGAGAGGGGCCGAGTGTGCAGTATAGCCGACTGAGGAGGACTGTCAGTGTGAGACAGAACCTGTGGCCAAGGCTCGGGCTCTGTTGGGTGTGGAGTGAGTGGCCTCCTTGGGAAGCCCTGCTTGTCCTAGTGACAAAAGGCAAGAAAATGAGGGAGCTACGCACGTGGCCAGGTTCCGGAAAGGGAAGGTCTCTGAAGGCAGGAAGTCAGGAAGCCAGTGTTGGACACAGCAGGAGGCAGGGAGAGGCAGCCCTCACCCTCACTCCTGGTCAGTCCTGAAGCCCCTGTGCCAGGTGTCCTGAGAGGGCTACTGGACCGAATCAGCTGCTGCCACCAAGCCACGGGCTCCTCCTCTGGGACCACGGAGGTAATTTAGTGTCTGTCTCCAGTAGGGCTCCGATTCATCAGTGGCAGCTGCTGGGCCCCAGCTGGCCATAAGTCACAAAGCTGTGGGCGTATTTCTCTGGAGTTGACATCCTCTTGTAAATAACATGCCAATGCTCTCAGATCCTGGAGAAATCTGCCCCCCCCCTCTCTCCCTCCCTCCTGTTTTTTGGGTGACCTTCCTGTCCCCCCCCCTCTTTCTCCCTCCCTTCCGTTTTTTGGGTGACCTTCCTTTTCAGCTAAACCAGAAGTGTCCAAGAAGCTCATTGCTGGAGCTCTGCCAAGCACCAGGCAAGATGGGGCTAGGTGGGCAGGAGCCCTCCCCAATTCCCCAATCCAGGGTGGGACATGGGGCCTTAGACAGCTATTCAAGTTCAAAACACAGGTACAGACATGGATTTGTTGAAGCTTGCCGTGTTCGTGGTAGGCACCTGAAAAGCACCAAAAGGTGAAATATGATCATCATGGCTAAGTACAGCCACTTAGGGGCCCTGTAAGGAAAGAACCCAAGGTGTCCTGTGGATGGAAAGACACCGTGAGAATTTACAGAGAGCATAGAACGCACAGTATATCAGCTCTGCCTTCTAGAAGCTCACGCATGTGCCACCTGCTCTGCGTGCCAGACATGCTTACCAGCATACAGACAGAGGCCTGGGAGGGTGGGCACCAAATGGAAGAGGGCTGGCCCCTCTGATGGAGAGCTAAGGTTAAGGAGGGGGCAGGGGGGTTGGTCTTCTGTCTACACTTCCTATTTTTCAAACTATTGAGCGATTTAGCTAGAATGGCCATACACACCCATGCGTAAAATGGTCCTAAGAGGACTCATTCGGCTTCATTCACAGTAATGGAGAAATTAACTCCTTTTTCTTGTACAGATTCAGTGTTACCCTTCTTTTCCTCTCCCAACTTTTTCAGACAAAAATCTAATACTGCCCTCATTATCATAATAATGATATTTACTCCGTTATTCAATTCCTTTCTAGTGGAGATTTCTTTTTAAAACTTTCAGTTCAAGACACTTTAAATCCAACCACAGATACGTCTCTAAAACTGGACATAGTTTTGAATTCTAGTCTCTTGTGGGGAGGAAAGGGAGCTTAAAATTATGTGCAATTACACTGGGATACCAATGCAAGAATTCTCCAGGAACCATGTGAAGGAAGTCTCTGTAACTGTGGTAAGAGGGGGCAGAGAAACAGCCATGGTGGTTAGCATATTCACCAGAGGATTAGTTTATTCACCAGGAAATTAGCATATTCACCAGATGATTAGCATATTCACCAGATGATTAGCATATTCATCAGGTGGTTAGCAGATTCCTTCTTCGGCCTTGAAAATGGGGTGCAGTAGTTAGTCAAGCTCAACTTGACAGGATCTGAAACAGATCTAGAATTTGGGATAAGGGTCTCTGGGAGGGTCTTGTGAGATTATCTCAACCCTGGGACCACGCTCCCTGACTGAGATCCTGGGCTATAAATGGGGAAATAAGCTGAACCCTAAGATGCATTTGTTCAGAGGCTGCCTCAGGGTCCTGTATCCTCAGCATTACAGTGGAAAGATAGATGAAAGATAGATAGATAGATAGACAGATGATAGATACATACATAGACAGACAGACAGATAGACAGACAGAAGAGATATAAGTAAGTGAAAATTCCCAGCCTCTGAGCCATCCTCACAGTCGATGTGGGTGACATACCTTCATTTGCAGGCCTCAGTTTCTCTGTTTTTGTGGTGACTGAACTAAATCATCCCAGAGTTCCCGTCCGGCTAAGGATGTGTGGAACCATCAGTTATAAGTACATTTAAAGGAAGGGGGGAGGTGAGGATGTCGCGATAGGGCCGTTAGTGGGGGTGTAAACTAGAGCAGCCACTCTGGAAATCAGTCCAGAAGTTTCTCAGAGACTTGGAAACAGAACTTCCGTGTGCCCCAGCTCAACCACTCCTCTACGTCAGCCCTAAAGTCTCTATCCTATCACAGAGATGCCTGCTCAGCCATGTTCACTGACGCTCTATCCACAGCAGCCAGGGAATAGGTGAACCTCGATGCCCATCAACAGGAAGGGGTAAGGAAAGTGTGCTAATACACAGTGGAATATTACTCAGTCATAAAAAGTGAAGTCATGAAATTCACAAATAAATGGATGGAAATGGGAAAAATTACAGTAAATGGCATCACCCTGGCCCCCAAAGACAGATTTTGCATGACCGCACTCATGGCGGCCTTTACTTTGAATCTTTTGCTTAACCTGGAAGCTAGAAACCCAGAAACAGGCTCCTGGGGATGGATATTTTAAGAGAAGGAGGACGGTAAGATACAAGTAAAATGAAAATGGAGGAAGTGTAGCGGAGATGGGGAGGGGAGGGTACTGGGGAAACAAGACGCAAGGCTTGAGCAAGACGAAGGACGAGGGGAAGGCTGTGCGGAAGCCTAGGATCTTACTACGCAAAGAAAAAGTCAACCAGAGGAGACAGTGGAGCGCCGGGTGCCGTGAGAGGAGAGCGATGGGAAACCCAGGGCCAAAGGTTTAAGTAGAGGTAGGAGAACTGGAGAGAGGAGAGTGGGGTCAGTAAAAGTAAGGATACATGAGAAGGCCTTGGAATCCACTAGTTGATAATTTAATTAAGAAAATTTGATACGTGTGTGCACACACACACACATGCATGCACATGCACACGGAGTTTAAACGGAAGTTCTCTACATGGGAAGACAATGCTACTTTTAGAAGACATGTATTAGGTGAGCATTTTACTGCCAGGCACGGGATACCTCCTTAGGAGTCACTGGCCCAGAGACACCCAAACCAGCATAAGCTGTCGGCACTGCTCTTGGTTGCCAGTCGGGTCACTTGCAGAACACAGAGAACCAGAAAGCTCTCTCCCGCGGCTGGCTTACATACACCAGAGGGTGCTGTGCAGGCCAGAGGGGCAGAAAAGACCTCAGTGACTTAACCACTGCTGACCCTTAAGGCTGCAGAGCCAACCTGCTGGCAAAGCTGCCCGTTGGTGCAACCGAGGCATGACGTTTATGGGGGAACCAGCCACCCGCTTTCTGGCTGTACAGAAGGCCTGCTCTGAAGGCGGGCTTTCGCACCTGGCACCATGAACCTGGTCAGGCACTCACAGCTGGGGCGGGGGCAGGGTGTTGTCACAGGCCTTAGGAGGGACCCTGAAATGCTCACCCCGCCAAACTGAACTAAGTACTCAAGAGCGTGACGGCAGCTAACGCAGAGACTCTCAACTGCCCAATGTGTCCGGTATGAACTACGCTGAGCACCCAGCTGTGGCTGGGTCATCCATACCAACTTCCCGCCACCCAAGGCTCAGGAAAGTCCTTGGAAGGGGAGGAAGAAAAAGCCCGAGGATGGGAGAGAAACTGACTTTTAGGTAGCTATTGCATCTTGCGGTTCACAGCAGCCGTGGTCACCCACACACGATCAAACCTCTGCAGTTCCAACATGGGCGGAGGAAGGACCCCTGAGGGCCCACTCCTATCAGAGGTGCTACTGGCAGCTGATGGCTCCTGAGGGAGGGAGAGCCACACCCTTCTTATGGGGGGATGTGTCCCCTGGTAAGTTGTCCATGCCCCAGTGGATGGACACACGTCCAGGGTCACATATAACTGGACTCGGGCTTATAACAAAAGTAAGTAAATGCTACAAAGACGTGAAACTTGGAGGGAGAGTGTGTGAGCCACTCTGGGGAGTTGGAAAGACAGAGATGGACATGATGAATATACATTGCATGATGTACAGAACTTTTAAGTAATAAAAATATAATTAAAGGAAAAAATAAAGAAAAGCATCTCAGGGTTACAGGGCTTCACACCTGAAGTGCCACGCTGAGGGAGCTCTTACCTAACCTCTGCTGGCTATATCCAGCGTTGAGTAATAATCCTACGGTGCCCTTAGCATGAATGACCGGGCAGGCTGCTGCTGGAGTTTTTCTCTACCAGGCCATCAATCTGAGGTGCTATTGTGACGCACATTCAGATAAGAGCTTGGGAGGAATCCGAGCCTAAGTTCAAAGCTGGGCCCTTCCTCTTATTTGCTGCGTGACACTGAGTAAATTTTGGCCCTCTCTGAAATACAGCAAACAGTGAGCTACTGTAAAATGCAGTTCATGTTTTGGCTCCAACCTCCGAGCTGTGGTTATTCATTCACTCGGCTTGCGAGCCAGCCCTGGAGACACAGGCATGAAGAGTGCAGGCAAGGAGTCCCTTCTTACCAATGTGCCAGCCGCTGTGCCACCCGCACTTCCACTCCGGGATGCAGCTGACCTGACCCAGGACTAGCAGGGGACAGAGCAGGGAGCACAGGCGACACCGGAGGACCCTGCCTGGGCCACTGGGGATGTCCTGCCTGCGTGACCTGCCTACCCTCTCTGGCCCTCAGATCATCTTCTGTAACGGGTAAGCAGAGCCACACAGCTCCTACAATTCCTCAGAGCACCGGGTAGATGTCTGTGCTTCCGACACAGCTACTGGTAGAGCTCTGTCGAGATGCTAGCTCACTTCAGAGAAGCCAGCCTGTGTAGCTGTCATCTCATAATTCCTGACAATGGCCCCAAATTCCTTGTGAGGACACTTGCTCCAACTCACACAGCGGATGGGCCATGACACACCCCGGTATAACTTAGTTATGCACATTGGACATTACGGGAACGGGCATCCACTTTCTGGCTTCTCCACCATGTACAACGCTAGGGAAGACGTGTCCTCATCCACAGTGGGACAGACCCATTCTGTATACTGACAGCTGTGCCACCGGATAACCCGGCTCTTGTGAGCACCCCAGATACCCCATTCTTAGAGCTGAAGTGGCTGTGAGCTGCCCAGCGTGGGTGCTGGGACCTGAACCCAGGCCCTCTGCAGGTGCTGTTACACTCTTGTCCGCTGAGCCATCTCTCCCAAGATTATAAAATCCCACTTAACGGTCAAGATAAAAAATAAAAACTTCTCCATGAGAAATACAGCTCAATACATCTTTTTTGTTTGTTTGTTTGTTTTTTGTTTTGTTTTGTTTTGGTTTGGTTTGGTTTTTCGAGACAGGGTTTCTCTGTGTAGCCTTGGTCATCCTGGACTCACTTTGTAGACCAGGCTGGCCTCAAACTCACAGCGATCCGCCTGCCTCTGCCTCCCAAGTGCTGGGATTAAAGGTGTGCGCCACCACGCCCGGGGAGAAATACAGCTCAATACATCTTTTCTTTTCTCCCCCCGCCCCCCTCCTATAAAGTCAGTAGTTCCCTGTATTACAAGGCTGGCTTCAAATTCCTCAGCTCACAAAATCCTCCTGCCTCAATCTCCAGAGCAGCTGAGCTAACAGGCATGGCACCACGGTACCCAGGCTCTAGCTCAGTTTCCATTATGACTCCAGTCAAGAGCGTCAACCGGAGTGAAACGGAACTGTAACCGACCACACGTGTTTATAAACTGAAGAACCTCCAGCATGATGCCTGAGACAGGAGCGACGATGAAAGGCCTTGGCATCCCTCATCCACGCCGCTCTATTCAAAGTCATCGATTAGCCGTGCGGCGGGGAGCCACGTGGTACAGATGCACCCTAACCATCATCGGAACCAGAAAACAGCACCAGACGCCACAGTTCTCACCACTTAGAGCCACACAGTTGGGAAGTGGCCACTCGCCCGCCCCCCAACGCCCCAGCATAAGAAGTGGAAGTCACAAGGGTCAGGCTGTCGGCTATAGCCATGGCCACACCGCAGGCTAGGCTCTTACCTGGGGCTGAGCTGAGAGCTGCCGACGGCCGACTGTCGAGAGGGGGTCCGCACGGTGTCCATGGCCAGGGAGAGGGAACAGCTCATCCAGGACCGCAGGCTGCCCTCTGGCTGGGAGCTGGTGACAGAGGCGTTGTCCCTAGAAACCCAAGTTAGGACACTGATCACAGTGGCCGCCACAGCAACCAGACCGTCACCACACGCCGTGAGTCTGGGCCCCCACAGACTGCGCTACATGCAATGCCACAGACAGGGAGCCGGTGCTGGCCTGTGACATGGGATAAGTATGTGTATATGTGTGTGTGTGCATGTGTGTGCGTGTGCATGTATGTAAGAATGTATGTGTATATGTGTGTGTGTGCAGGTGCATGTATGTGTGTGTATTCATTTGTGTGTGGATGTGTGTATACATATGTGTGTGCACATGTATGTGTATATACACGTATGTGTGTGAGTGTGGGCATGTGTGTGAGTGTGTGAGAATGTATGTGTATATGTATGTGTGTGCATGTGCACGAGTGTGTGTGTTTATGTGTGTGAATGTGTGAGTATATGTGTATGTGTGTGCATGTGTGTGTATGTGTGTGTGTATGTGAGAAAGCATGTGTATATGTATGTGTGTATATATACATGTGTGTGTGTCTATGTGTGTGAATGTGTGTGAGGGTGTATGTGTATATGCATGTGCATGCCTGTTCAAGTGTGTGTGTGTGTGTGTATGTGTGTGATTGTGTGGGTAAGAATTATGTGTGTGCATGTGTGCATGAGTGTGCATATGTGTGAACGAGTGTGGGGCATGCATGCAGAAGTGTATGTGTGAACGAGTGTGGGGCATGCATGCAGAAGTGTATGTGTGAACGAGTGTGGGGCATGCATGCAGAAGTGTATGGTATGCTTGTATGAATGGCCCCTTGCACACGTAAGTATGTGTCGCTAAATCAGTCACCATGGGACACGGCTGCATACATGAACTTGACGTTACTCCTGTCCTCAAGCTTGTGTTCTAGCAGAGCCGGTAAATATATCTGTGAGCAGCCATGAAATAAAGGCTCCATTCACACAACTACGGGGGCGGGGGGCGGGCTAGGGCCTTGCCTGTGTAAGGCCACGTCAGTTTACTTACTCCTCTTTCCTGCCACGGCTGCCACAGTCCACTGCCGTCTGGACACTACAAGGAGACACAGGACAAGGCTGTCACGGCTGTACATATGCCTGGGCTGGCACCCCGTTTCCACCTTAGCCACTGTGAGGTTGTGGGGCCTCTGAGCCCCCGCCTTCCTTTGCAAACCGGCTGGCTAATAACACACAGGCCTCTGCCTTCCAAGCCTGAGGCTCAGAGTGAGGCAGCCATGTTCAACACGGTTCCTGGGGAGCGGGAGTAACCATCACCAGTGCTCTTTAGAAACATGGCGGGGGTGGGGCTCTGATTGAGAGCACAGGATGCTCTTCTAGAGGACTGGGGTTCAACTCCCAGCACCTACTTGGTGGCTAACAACCATCTGTAACGCCAGTTCCTGGGGACCCAATGTCCTGTTACGGCCTCTGAGGGCACCAGGCACCCATGTAGCGAACAGATACATATGAGGCAAAACACTCAGGCATAAAACACACACACACACACACACACACACACACACACACACACACACACACGCTCACGTGCGAGGCCACTGAGCTTCCAACCCCAGCTTTGTAGAGACCACAAGGCATGGTGATTTTCAGTGAGTCTCAGCCCCCATGATCATAGGCCCCTGCGTCTCCTCCAGCTGGGCCTCCAGCCACAGTGTCCGCCGGGCAGGTCTGAGGCAGATGTGCCCGTTACTTCTTGTTTCTTCTTCTAAAGATCTGCCACCCCTGGTCAGGTAGTGGTGGCGCACGCCTTTAATCCCAGCACTCGGGAGGCAGAGGCAGGCAGATCCCTGTGACTTTGAGGCCAGCCTGGTCTACAAAGCGAGTCCAGGACAACCAAGGCTACACACAGAAACCCTGTCTCGAAAAACTAAAAAAAGATCTGCCACCCTAGAGGCCTCATCTTTCTGAGCACCTGTCCCCTTGTAGCCCATGAATATGTCTTCCATGGTTTTCTACCCCAGGACTCACAGATCAGAAACCCAGAGGCTGAAGTCAGTTCAATAGCAAGGGGGGCATCGTTCCACAGCTGTGAGCTGGATCCAAACATCACCATGCCTTGTGGTCTCCACAAAGCTGGGGTTGGAAGCTCAGTGGCCTCGCACGTGAGTGTGTGTGTGTGTGTGTGTGTGTGTGAGAGAGAGAGAGACAGAGACAGAGAGACAGAGAGAGAGAGAGACAGAGACGGAGAGAGAGAAAGAGAGAGAGGGAGAGAGAGGGAGAAAGGGGGGGACAAGAGAACACGTGTGTGGGTGTGCGTGTGTGCACATGTATGTATGTCCGTGTGTGTTCTGAGGCCAACCTCCTTGTCCCTCAAGAGTCGTCCACCTTTGCTCTTTGAGTCCGAGTCTCTCACTGGCCTGGAGTTTACCAAGTAGACAGTCTGGACAGCAAATCCCAAGATTTGTTGTCTCTGCCTCCCCAGTGCTGTCATCACAAACACATGCGTCACAAACACGTGCTGGCACCCCTGGCTTTCCACACGTTTGTCTGTTGGCCTTTTAAGTGCAGCAAGCACGTTGGGTTGCTGTGTTGTGCCCCGTCCCATCCCTATTTTTACTGTAAGGGTTTTGCCCATCGCTGCCTCTGCTTCTACAAGGCACAGCTGCTGTAAGCCTGCGCTTCCTGACCCGGCAACAGCAAACAAAGCTGCCTTTGGCTGGCACTGGAGGTGAAGGCAAGGTGAAACCAAGCCATGGCCTCACTACATAACGCACGCATCAGTGAATGACTTTAAATACCTCCGAGACTCGGTTTCCTTCTCTCTGATAGGAGCCCAGAGACCGTGCGAGGGCAGCGAGTGCCAACCAGTAACAATTGCCCCCCAGAAAGGGTACCACACAGGACAGCCCCCCTCCATTTCTACACTGTTGGAAATAGACACAGTGAAGAGTGGAAGCTCTGATTCTGTCAATCTACCTCGTCGTCTGGGTGTTGGTTGCAATTATGCTCATGAAGACGGAGGACAAGCTGCACAGCATCGTTTAAAGACATGCTAAGGGGCGCAGGGGCCCATGCTGTGCCTCTAACTGGGTGTCAGCCTTTCTAGATGAATGGAGAGCTCTCTCAAGCTCTTCTTCCAGGCCAGGACATGTTTATCGCTCCTGGGGGCCAGCTACAAGAACAGCGCTGTGGGGAGAGTGCTGGCCTTTCACGCAGCGGGAACTGCACATCCTGACCAGAGCCAGCACTCAGCAGTGAGTTGCTGACTCACGGTATATCCTCCGAAGGCCAGTCTCCAGTTCCATCCGGGCACTTCTGGGTCCCCTCCCAGCCTGATGTCAGACTGGGCACTAGAGCATGCGTGTTGGAGAGCACCCAGCGTCCACTCACTCCGTCTCTATGGGCATGCTCACGCGCATGGGCCCAGCTGGGCCTGACACGCTTCTATCTGTGATTCTGAAATCAAGGATAAATGTAGACCCCTCCACACCCTACTGCATCCCCAACCAAGGGAACCGGCAGAGCAGCTGCAGATCCAGGGGGCCAGGAATAGATGGGGTTTTCTGTTGGCCAGTGCAGTCCTCCTTCCATGATTACTGCACACACTCTGGGCCTCGGGGAGGCAGGAGAAGGGCGGGGGGGGGGGGGGCGCAAACTGAAACATCACCGATAATCTAAAAGGTTGATACTACAGTCTGACAGTGCCAGGCCCTGCTGCAGAGCCGCACAGGCCTAAGCACTGCTGCACGCTGCCCGACTTTCTGAGCACGTAGCCCGGCTCCCGGCCTGCGAGGCTTTCTCCATTAAGACCTAATTCCAGGTGAATTGTGGAACTGTGATTTGGCATAATGTGTATGGGTCTCTCCGCATAGCAGTTGGAGAGTTAGCCTTTCTCTCTCGTCTCCCCTCCTCCCTCTCTCTTCCCTACCCCAGCGGTCTGAATCCTGATGGAGAGTTTATAAAGCATCTTGGACCAATCTTTCAGGCTCCAATCCAAACCTCTTACTCAAGGCAATAAGAGATAGTAGGCACGGTGTGCAGATTGGAGCTGCTGGCACCGGGGCAGGAATCGGGAGCCCCGCTCTGTGCGGTGGACCCAGCACGGTGCAACGCATGCTTCTGCAACGCATGCTTCTTTCTGCCGTCGACAGTCAGTGATGCGCCTCTGGGGTTGTCCTGGTTGTTTTCTTCTCAAGTTGGCATAAACTAGAGTCATCTTGGAAGAAGAACCTCGACTGAAAAACATGACTTCATCCGAGTGGCCCGAAGGTGAGTCTATAGCGCATTTTCTTGATTAATGGTTGAATGGGGAGAGCTGAACCCAATTGTGGGTGGGGCCATCCCCTGGGCTGGTGGTCCTGGATGGTATAAGAAAGCAGGCTGGGCAAGCTATCGGCACCAAGCCAGTGAGCAGCACCCTTCCATGGCCTCTGCATCAGCTCCCGCCTCCAGGTTCCTGCCCTGCTTGGGTTCCTGTCCTCACTGCTGTTGATGATGAACTGTCACATAGAGCTGTGAGCTGAAGTAAACGCTCTCCTCACCAAGTTGATTCTGGTGTTTGTCAAGGCAATAGAGGCCCTAATTATGACAGTAGCGAAGGATAGATAGGTTCCCTGTTGGCCCCTTGGAATGACAGGACTTTTCTGTAGGTACCTTTTACTTTTTTAGTTCCCAATGCCTGGGGAACTGAGAGTCTCTGGGCTTCAGCAAACCACCATGGAGAAGACAGGAGAGGGAAGGTGGAGGAATGGGACAAGGTGACAAGCAGAGGCTCTGGCCTGGGAGGCTTCCTCCAGGACCCAAGTGTGACATGGTCCTGCAGTGTGATGCAACATCATTCTCAGACGGTACGGCCACTCAGGGGATTGTGGAAACATGGAGTCTGTGCCCTGACTGGCAGAGTCACAGAGCTGTGGGAGGGCCTTAAAAATGGCACCAGCTTCTGGTCCAGATGCGCATAAGCCAGCCTGCATGCCCTGTGTATTCCTCAGCTGACATGTCCCTTTCTATAGGAGGCTCTGCCTCTAACTGGGCTAACACCTCTCCTCTCTCAAGAAAGAAGCTAATACCAGGCTCTTCTCCTACTTTCTAGAACTTTCCTCTTGGTCTTTGTTCACATTTTCTCAGATTCTCCCCTTGTGGGTCTGTAAGCTGGGGCCATCTATTCCACCGGGCACAAGCTGCCAGAGGCTTTCCACTTCCTGCAGAGTCAGGCGCATTCTCCTGTTTGTTTATACATTCACTTACATGCATGCCCCAGAATGTAGGCTGTGTGGAGACAGCCCCATTACCGAACTGTTCTCCATTCCTTAGACATGCAACAAACCCAGGCCTCTGGCATCACGCTGAACATCTCACACAAGCTATTCAGCCCTTGTCCACCTTAAGATAGAGGAAAATGGAAATGAAAAGCAAGAAGGAAAATGCAAATCCATGGTAGGGTGTCTGGTGTGGATGGATGGACGGATGAATAAATGAGTGAGTGGATGAATGAATGAGTGAATGGATGGATAAATAAATGAGTGGCTAGATGGATAGATGGATGAGTGGATGGATGGATGGGTGGATGGGTGGATGGATGGATGGGTGGAAGGATGGATGGGTGGATGGATGGATGGATGGATGGGTGGATGGATGGATGGGTGGATGGGTGGATGGATGGATGGGTGGATGGGTGGATGGATGGATGGGTGGATGAGTGGATGGATGGATGGATGGATGGATGGATGGGTGGATAAATAGATGGATGGATGAATGGATGGATGGATGGGTGAGTGGATGGATGGATGGATGGATGGGTGGATGGGTGGATGGATGGATGGGTGAGTGGATGGGTGGATGGATGGATGGGTGGAAGGGTGGATGGATGGATGGATGGATGGATGGATGGGTGGATGGATGGGTGGATGGATGGATGGATGGGTGGATGGATGGATGGATGGATGGGTGAGTGGATGGGTGGATGGATGGATGGGTGGATGGATGGATGGATGGATGGATGGAAGGGTGGATGGATGGATGGATGGGTGGATGGATGGATGGATGGGTGGATGGATGGATGGGTGGAAGGGTGGATGGATGGATGGATGGGTGAGTGGATAGATGGATGGATGGGTGGATAAATAGATGGATGGATGAATGGATGGATGGATGGGTGAGTGGATGGATGGATGGATGGATGGATGGGTGGATGGGTGGATGGATGGATGGGTGGAAGGGTGGATGGATGGATGGATGGATGGATGGATGGGTGGGTGGATGGATGGATGGATGGGTGGATGAGTGGATGGATGGATGGGTGGATGGATGGATGGATGGGTGGATGGATGGATGGATGGATGGGTGGGTGGGTGGATGGATGGATGGATGGGTGGATGAGTGGATGGATGGATGGGTGGATGGATGGATGGATGGATGGGTGGAAGGGTGGGTGGATGGATGGATGGATGGATGGGTGGAAGGGTGGATGGATGGATGGATGGGTAGATGGATGGATGGATGGATGGATGGGTGGATGAGTGGATGGATGGATGGATGGATGGGTGGGTGGATGGATGGATGGATGGGTGGATGAGTGGATGGATGGATGGATGGTTGGGTGGGTGGATGGATAGATGAATGGATGGACGGATGGATGAGTGAATAGATGGATGGATGGATGGGTGGATGGATGGGTGGATGGATAAATGAAAGAATGAGTAAGTGAATGATGGATTAATTAATTAATTAGTGAGTGAGTGGGTGAATAAATGGGCAGATGGCAGAGGCAATCAGTAATTGCTGAATCTCTACCAGGCACCTGCTTTTGTGTGGGGAGTTGCTTTTTTTCACCTCTTACTGATCCATCATAGAACTGAAGAGATCAAGAATCCGAGTGGTTGAATATTTGTTAGTTGTCATGTGATATTTAAGGACTCTTGAGTAGAACTGCAGAGTCTATGCCTTGTCCTCCACCAACCGCAGCAATCCCACAAGCTGCTGCATGGAGGAGTGCCCCCGGGTACCAGACACATCACATGACACCTACCTATGCTCACGGATGACACCACACCTCACAGCCTCCCCGAGATACAAGTCAGTTCCCTCCCAACCTGGGGACTGTGAGGCTGATGGTTGTGGAATCCGGAGACACAGTCAAGACAAAAGAAGACACGGGAAACTCAGCAGGAGGAACATGTACAGCCTCCGATATGAAGATTGGGATAAGACGAGCTGAATGCTGGAGCTGCAGCTCAGAAAAGATGGACCCAGTCAGAGGATGAGGCTGAATCTTGTTGCCAGGGAGACAGACATGTCTCATGTGAGCACCATCTGGGGGTTGTGGCTCTAAGGACAGAGGCTGGGGTGATGTCTGGGGTGCTTTATTAGGAAACAAAAGTGAACAATGGCACCTGAATTTGGCTTAACAGCTGATGATTTCCAGTGTCCCCAGTCATCCCATCTCACCACCACAAGCACACATGTCCTGGAGAAGCCAGCGCTCACTCCCAGAACACATCAGAAACAAAAGAAGATTTTAAAGATGCAAGTTTTGTCCTGAGGAGGCTAGAGGAGGAGGAGGCGACACCACTGGAGTGGGAGTGGCTGCAACAATGCCTGCTACCTCATCTGCTGTCTGGCCACTGCTCAGCAGGGAACAGAGAGACGCTGGGAATGTGTGCATGACTGGGAAGTTGTTTTCATATAAAGCTCTGGAGAGGGGCGGGCGGAGCTTGCATGCCTCACCTGCCCAGCGTCTCAGTCTTGCTGTGGCTGGACATTACTTGGTACAGTTAGATGTAAAGATCTTCACAGGACAGGGATCATAGACTCCTAAGCGGCTCTGACCAGCTGGGGACTTCCCCAAGGGAGGTCATGATTGTGTTTGAGCACATAACCACCTATCTGCAGAGACAGGCAGGTCACGGGGCTCACCGGCTAGCTGGCCTAGCTTACCCTGCACAGTTCAGGCTAGTGAGAGACTCTGTCCAAAAACTACGGTGGACGGCTACTGGGTAATGAGGAGAGACATCCAAGGTTGCCCCTTGGATTCCACACTCACACACATGCATGCACATACATGAACACCTACGCCCACACATACATACACTGAGTGCAAAAACTGTAGGGAAAAAGCCTCCTAAATAGGGTGCTGGTGTGTATGCTCATTGTACAGACTTTAGAAAAATAATAAAAACATATATGAATACATGTATGCATATCTATCTATCTCTATATCTATCTATGTAGATAGATTAGATAGAAAGATGGATGGATGGATAGATAGATGGGGATGGGGGTTGGGTGGATGAATAGGGGATGGATGGATGGATGGATGGATGGTTAGATGGATGGATGGATGGATGGTTAGATGGATAGGTGGATGGATGGATGGATAGATAGATGGATGGATGGCTAGATGGATGGATGGATGAATGGTTAGATGGATGGATGGATGGATGGTTAGATGGATGGATGGATGGATGGATGGTTAGATGGATGGATGGATGGTTAGATAGATGGGTGGGTGGATGGATGGATAGATAGATAGATGGGTGGATGGATGGATGGTTAGATGGATGGATGGTTAGATGGATGGATGGATGGATGGATGGATGGATGGATAGATAGATGGGTGGGTGGATGGATGGTTAGATGGATGGATGAATGATGGATGGATGGATGATGGATGGATGGATGGGTGGATGGATGCTCATGTGTGTTCTTTTCCTTGTTGCCAAGGCTTCTCAGGTTTTCACTCATCTCTAACCCAGATGTCTAGTCCTTCCCATGAGGAAAATCACAGTGACCTATAACCTTCTCTGCCTGCCTCACCTCTCAGGCTTGAGTCCTAACTGAAGGAGTGATGACACATGCCTTTAATTCCAGTACTCAGGAGGCAGAGGCACGGAGAATCTCTCTGAGTTCAAAGGCAGCCTGGTCTACATTGCAAGTTCTAGGCCAGCCAGAGATGCATAGTAAGATCCTAGCTCCAACACACACACACACACACACACACACACACACACACACACACTTAATAAAAACATTTTGCAAAACTTTTTAAATTGAGCTCCATCCAACTCTACACAAAGCTAACTTGCTGTGTGACTTGGGGTGTCCTTATGGAAACAGAGAGAAGCTTTCTCCCCAGGGCCTGAGATCTGACTGCTGTGACTGCAGGCAGAGCAAATGGGTGGGGGCTGGCAGGCTCCCAGCGCGGCCACTCAGGTGGTGACGGGGCCATCGGGGCCATCAGGAGTGAACCACGTTTCAAGCTGCTTACTACAAACCTGTGCAACAAGCCGCACCATAGAGGCTACGTAGGGCAGAAACACTGCAGGAGTGGGTAGCAGTGCTGGCAGGACAAATGCACCTGAGTGACAGGCTCAGTATGGGGACAGGCCGCCATAACTTCCAGCCATAATGGACGACAGCCCTGAAACATATGCCAAAACAGCCCTGCCCTTAAGTGGCTTTTGTCAGGAGCTGTGTCACAGCAACAAGAAAGCAATGAACACAGGCCCAGACCAGGCAACCCACTTCCCTAGAACCCCACACCGATCTCTTTCCAACTGCCTCGTGCCCAGCAAAGCAGGTCCCATGCTTCACAGCTGACAAGGACAAGATCCCTCTACTCTCAGTTCAAGCGAACCAGTAACCCTCAGGAATGTGTGGGGTCCCCCAGCAAATACAGCCTGAGACCTCTGGGGACTACAGAGCTCCACAGAGCACAACCCCACGCCCAACCAGGCAGTCACTGGTTACCTTTCTGCATCACTGTCGCTGGACGCCACCTCTTCCAAGGCTGCCTGCAGGTCTGCGATGCGTCGGATGGATGTCTCCAGGTCTGTCTGCAGCGTCTGCCTCACAGCTGTCAGCTCCTCCACGTACTTTTCCTGCAGGCGTGGACCACAGAACCCGTTGTTGGCCTTGAGTGAGACTGCTACCCTGGCCAGGAATTCTGGGGGACAGGAGACACCCTGAGCAGATCCTATAGTTCATTGAGCAAGTTCTTCCCAGGATCCCACTGCAGATGAAGGGACATGTGAAGCCCTGAGTGTCCCAGGCGGGCACATCATGGTCTACACAGGAGGGAACAGGCACCAAAGGACCCTCCTAGCATTGTCCCAGGAATGCAAAGCTGGCTCATCCACATGGAGCACTGCTCCTTCTGAGTGTCTGAGGCCAGAACCACACTCAGATTTACGCCTTCACCTCACTGAGTGCAGAGCCATCTTAAGAGCATCAGTAAGTGGGCCAACCAAGATGAGCCACAGGCTCCTGGGGAAGCTGATGAGCACTACTAGGGTTGGACCTGGTGCAAAAGGTCTGGGGCAATGCAGAGCAGGGGTCTGCTGCCTGGGCATCGCCTTCCTGCTCTCGGGGATGTTCCAGGCCCTGGCTGCCTACGCATCTGCAGCACTCCCCGCCATGACAGCCATAGACCAACCCTCTGAAACTGTAAGCAAGCCCTTCCCCCCACAGATTAAATGTTTTCTTTTGTAAGAATTGCTTCCATCATGGTGCTCACAGCAACAGAACGGAACCCAAGACACTACACAAACTGGGACACGCCAGTGGGGCCCCCTGCAGAGTGATAAACCCTGCAGGCATTCGTGGGGCTTCTTTTCTGTGGCCAGCACTAGTCGACTGATCAAAGTCCCCCTCACCGACACCCTGCTAGCTGAGCCATGACCCTCAATCCCGCTTCAGAGCTGAGCATCTGGGACCTTCGAGAACAGGGACTTATCGTGGGTGCTAGAACTGTAGCTTAGTGCTCTTCACTCCCTTTGTGGTACTCGTCCACAGAGCTCAGTACTCCCTGGCACCTCATTGCTCAATTTTGTCCTGACTCTTTAGAAAATATCTGATGTCCATGAAACATCTATTTTCCAGTTTATCCCTTCACACCAAACTTGGTTTTGTTTGTTTGTTTGTTTGTTTTTTGACAGAGTTTCTCTGTGTGTCCTGGACTTACTTTGTAGGCCAGGTTGACCTTGAACACACAGAGATCCACCTGTCTCTCCCTCCCAAGTGCTGGGATTACAGGCGTGTGCTACCACACCTGGCAACACCAAACTTGTTGACGGAAGGTAAGTCGGCCCCTGAGGACTTTAGGCTAAGTCTGGAAGGAGTGTTGGCTACCATGCCTTGGGGTACACTGTGGCAAGCAATAGGTCAAGAATGGATGCTATTATATCCCAGAATACACCAGAAACACCAGAAACTGCAGGGGATCAAAGCAGCTGTTAAAAAAAAAAAAATCTCTTCCAGGACTCTACCTGGCTACATCCAGAATCTTTTTTTTCTGGAAATTAACTCCACAGGGGGCAGATCAGAAGGCAAAGCAAGGCCTTGAACAGCAGCTCGCTCAGGGCAGTCCAGCCAATAAAATGAGAATCTGCCACACACCACACGCACAGCACCACACTACACACACACACATCATACACACAAAGGGACACACACCACACACACTGCACACACACTCTCACACACACGTACACAGTACCACACACAGAGCACACAACCACACATACACAGCACTGCATAAACGCAGCACACATACACACATACCACACACCCCCACACAACACACAACCACACATACACAGCACCGCACACACATACAGTACACATACACACATGCCACCTCTTACACACACACGTACACAGTACCACACACACAGCGCACAAACACACATACCACACACCCCCTCACACACACCACACATATGCACACTCACACACACACACTCTCAGATTGTTGGGTAGGACTTGGAGTCTCAGGTAGAGTCCTGGAAGAGATTTTTTTTTTTTTAACAGCTGCTTTGATCCCCTGCAGTTTCTTTTTGGTCAGCTATTCAAGGAAATGTACACACGCCTCACGATGGGAGTGTGGGCAGGGTGAAGGTTAAGGGTCGGATATGAGTGCGACTCCCAGCCTCTCCACCAGCTGAAGTAGCCCGGTTATCACAGCAGCTTTCCAGGCCTCTCTGGAGAAACTGAGGACAGTGACATCACTAGAGGCAGCAGAGACAGGATCTGTGGGGCTGAGTGTCCTCATCCCCGGAGTCCAGCAAGGACTATAGCTGTTTCCCATCACGTTCCTCATGGACCGGCCTCCTCATCCTCACTTCACGATTGGGAGCCAGAACCTTAAAGATGGCATTAAGTCTTTCTGACAGGAATGAGGAATGCAGCAGGTAAGGACCAAGCCAGGCCAGGGCTCCACAGGGCTAAAAACGGAGGAGCAATGTGGGCAGAAGCAGGCATGTGTGGGCAGGGCCAGCTGACATTTCAGGGGAGGCTGCCAGCCACGCAAGGCCTACCTCAGGACAGGTAAACAGAGGGACAAGCCAGTGGTCAGACAAGGACGGCAGGGCGGGGGATGGGGGTGGGGGTGGGGGTGGAAGGTTGGGGGCAGGGCTGTGAATCAAAGGACACCAGTGTGTCAGTGCCAACACAACTAGGAAAATGGCCGGGACTAAAGCCCAGAAGCTGCAGAGGCACCACAGGAGCACCACTCGCTCCCTGGATCCATGGGAAAGAACACACAAGGTGCAGTGAACACTGGTCAAAGGGACTGCCCTGCCTAGGGGCGAGGGTACTAAAAGGCCAGAGAAGAGAAGCCCTCTGCCACAGCGGAGCAGTGTGATCCTCAGAGATGAGGCCCCTCAGGCCCCATGTGCAGACTCAGGAGCGTGGATGCCCCTTCCAGCTTTGCCTCCAGGACTCCTGCCTGGGTGAGGGTCATACAGAGCTCTGCAGTCTCAACCCTCAAGGAACATCCCAGAGAGTGGAGGAGATAGAAGCAGAGATGGGTGCTCTGTTCTGGTGATTGGGCTGGGCCGGAACCCAGCAGGTGGGCAGGAGAGAACAGGGTGTGAACTGAGGTAAACCCGTAACCTCATATAAAATGCTCAGCCTCACGGATTCAAATCTCAGAGGCGCAGCTCACAGGCCGTGTGCTTGTCAGCAAGTCACACAACTTTTCTGGCCTCCTATCATCTCATAGCAAAGTAGGAGGGGGCAGGGAAGGCTCAACCAATGGTGGCGCTGCTAATATCCAATCCCCGGAGAGGCCACATGGTTCCAGAGTCCCTGGGGAGGTATTCCAAGGTCAAGCTCAGAATAAGGAGTTTGGCATATCAAAGTCTGTGTCTAAAGCCAGTGGGCTAACTAGATGGAGCAGGAAGGCCCGAGGAATGCATAGTTACGCCCTGAAAAAGGTGTGTGGACCAAGGACTTAGGGACCCGTGGCCACCCCACCTGCAGTGCCCCCCAATGCCCATTTTTATCTGCTCAGAGGGAGCATGCCGGAGCAAGGGAGCACTCCAGAACCAGCAAGCTGCATAACCAGCAATCAGTAGGCCAAGACATCAGCCCCAATACCACAGAACCCAGTAGCCATGCCCGTCAGAACCTTGAGAAGGCACATAGGAAGAAGGAGCCAGTTGGAGGCAGCTGACTCGAGCTGGGGGCCCCCTGCCTCCTTCTGCCTTCCAGATACAGATGCCCAACTGTCACATCCCATCACCACTGGGGTTTGGCTTGGCTGCGTCCTGAGGCCACATAGGCGCTTAAGTTCCTCTGCCTGTTAGCGTGGGGCACTAAGCAGCTCAGGGGTGGAACGCTGGTAGGATATGTGCCCTACTCAGGTGGTCAGGCAGTAACCCCCTCAGACCCACCCAATGCCCAGACAGATTGGCAGCTGTAAGCCATGGAAAGAAACAGACAGAAAAGGCTCCCATATGCATCTCTGCATATTACACAGTCCTCTACTGTCCAACCACGCACCCATCCATGTAATCAACATTTACCGAGCACTTACTGTGTGTTGGCTTCCTCAGAGCTAACATCATCACAGAACCTGACTGATCCACCGGTTGACTCCTGGCACATGGTAGCAGATACATGTTTAAGGTGGAGAGAGTCAGTGTTACCATGTGACTGTGGGTGACAAGGAAAAGAACAGGGTGTGGTGCACACACCTCACACGATAAAGACAAACAGTGAGCAGTCTGTGCTCCCCGGCCAGCACTGCTCAGCGGAGTCAGGAGCCCTTTCGACGACGTCTAGACAGCTGCTCTCCCAGGAGCACTCCACACACAACCACTGCGTGGGAAGCAGCTCAGCCGATAATTAACGTCAGCAATTAAGACCGTCCCTGCTCATGACATTCAGTTAGAGGCTATTACCAACGCTGCCGTCTGCTGCTTGTTTCTTTACCCAAAGCACCCTGCTCCCCAGAGACCTCCATCTACCTGCGATGTGTGGGGGCATCCCCTCAGGCTTCCGTGTCCCCGAGGTGGCCTCTCAGGGTTCAGTTCACCTGCCTTGCCCAGGAGAACAGACCTCACAACACCCTTGGCATCCATCTTGCTGTTTTCCGACACATGAAGGATACACAGACACCTCCTCCTGCTCATCAGGCTGTGGGCGTTGCAGTGACTTGCAGATACACGTGTAGCTATTGCTGCTAGCTTGCTTAGTAAACAGGTGCACACATCCATTAAAATCTGCGGGCACTGCAACTGGAAAGATCTTTCTGACGCTGCTCTGTAGCCCAGGCTGGCCTTGGAGTGTTCATCCTCCTGCTAGGCTCACAGGCTCCACTGTTAAAGCCAGCTCCTGCCCTGACGTAAAATCCAAAGGGCTTTGAAGGTCACACGGAGAAGAGGATCTTAAAACAGCCCCCTGAAACACTCCGAAACACACATAAACCCACACACACACACACATACCCACAAATACACACTCACACATATGCACACACACATAAACACACATATGCGCACACATACAAATACTCACACACACATAAACACATGACCATACACACATAAAACACACTCATGCACACATGCACACACATTCACACATACACACACTCACACACATTCACACAAATACACACTCACACACATACACATGAAAACATAGAGTATGTATATATATACAATATATATACACTTATACATATATTTTAAGAAGATTTCTTCAACCCCGGCACTGTGGAAACAATGTAATTGTAAAGTGTTCCTGTAAATTACTGGCTATGGCTAGTCTCCTTGGCAGGAGCTACCACAACACGCTTATGCTTCCTTTCTGCGCTCTTCCAGACTCTCTGTGGAGATGACTTTGAATCTGGTGTCCTGTGAGGAACTTGGGAAGTGGGCTTCATCTCTTCGGTGCCCCTCTGCCCGCTCAGGAGTGAGAGATAGACGGCTGTCAGCAGGAAGACGAGTTAGGGAGGACGCAGTCGCCACTCCGCGAGGTCATCGCCTTAACCATCCCGAAAACTCACTGTTTCCTTCTATTTTTATGGTGCAATAACAGACACAGAGAGACTCATCAAAGACCTCGTTTTAGTTCACTTTCTGTTGCTGTAATAGAGCACCCGAGACTAGAACATTTATAGAGAGGAGAGGTTTATTTTGGCTCGTGGCTCTGCAAGTCCAAGGGCATGGCAGCCACGTGTACTTGGCTTCTGCCGAAGGCCACGTGCCCCTGATGGAGAGCGGGAAAGCAAATGTACGGGAGCTTCCCCCCTCCAGCTCTGTGCCCCTGAAGTGGCCTCTCAAGGTTCAGTCCACCTGCACCAACGCCCTTGAAATTCATCCATCTTGCTCTTTCCTGACACAGTAAGGACAGATAGACGCTTGACCACCAGTTAGAACAAGGAGGTGCTAGGGGCCCCTTTTTGACAGCCACTCGGAGGCAACCATTTTGGTCCTCTAAGAGGGAGAACTCTGGGGTGTGTGTGTGTGTGTGTGTGTGTGTGTGTGTGTGAACCCGTAGGCCCCCCACCCCCACCCTCACCCAAAGGTCTCACCACCTTTCAGCACTGTTATTTAGATGCTTCGGAGACTAAACATTGGCCTTTGCTGTGGACAATCAGATTCGAACCCTAGCAGACCCTGAAGGCACACAGGAGGAGGCAGGGGACCAGGTGTGGTGGGTGGGTCACGCCTTTAATCCCAGCACTCTGGCCGATCTCCGGGAATTCAAGGGCAGCCTGGTCTGCATAGAGATCGCCAGGACGGCCAGGACTACATAGAAAGATCCCGTCTCAACAAACGGAGAAAGAATGTAGCAGAGAGACGCACACCGAGACAGGTCTACGGGGCCAGCAAATATCTACCCGCTCCTCACCGCCCTTACCTCGCCTGGGACAGGCACGTCTGATGGGCCATCGCACAAACCTAAGCAACCAGGGACCAAGGTGGCTTCTCTTCACCGCCTTGCTGAGAGCCTCTGCCCCAGACTGCCCTGTGCTTTGCCTGCCATTGGCAGCCGGAACACCAGACCTCATCACGCCTTAAGTGATGGCAATCTGCCTGAAAGTGTCCCCTAAGGCTCAAAGGGTACAGCTAGCCATAAGGTCCCTGTTAGGTTTTCGGCGTGAGGCTGCCACTCCACTGCTGAGGGCGTGATCTTCAGCTGGCGGTGGGGCTCTGAGAATCCCCGGGAACTTTAGGAGATGGGCTGGCTAGCTGGAGGAAGTCGGTTGCTGGGAGTGTGACCCCAGGCATAATCTCTTGCCCTGTCAATTTCATGCCTTGAGTTTTTTATCTTTACATCCTTCAATGACGGGCTATAATTGCGATGTGTAAGAAACAAAGCCCTTTCCTCACCAAGCTACTCTGGTCACAGTGTTTATCACAGTAACAGAAAGCAGACTAGGGTACACCGGGGTGGATCAGGGCATACCAAGACTAGGAAATCTATATTTACTTTTAAAAATAATTTTAACAACAATAAATAAAACTGAGGGCTTTAGTGCTGTGATCAATTTACATCAATTTATTACGTTTTAGTTTTAGTTTCCCACTTGAAATTGATGAGCTTTTCAGTAGCCTTTAAAAAGAATAATTAAGATAGAAACCGTGAATAGCAGTAAATAATCTCTCTTTTTCTTCCTGGTTGTTTGTCACAGAAATGGGGAGTCTGAATGGCAGGAGCTGGGAGATGGCTCAGTGGTAACGCACTTACAACCGGCGCCTGAGGACCTGAGTTCTGTATCCAAAACCCTTGAAGAAACTGAAGCGAGGTTAGAAGCACTGGTTACCCCCACCCTCCTGGGGGGTAAAGGGAGGTGGAGACAGGAGGAGGTCAGGAAGCCAGCAGGCCAGCTAGCCCCCCTCCCCCTGTGCGTATGCTTCAAAACAGAGTTGAGGGTGAGGCCTGGCACCCTACGCTGTCTGACTTCCCACACATGAGCTCACACAGGCAGACTGGAGAAGTTCCCTCATTGCGACATCTGAGCGTTTGGCGGTGAAAACCAACACCATTTAGCATGAACTGTGCTGAGTCTTGAACTCGGGTCTTTTCCTGAGCTGGTGGTGCTCAGTGCCAGCCTTCCTCACAGCGCTGGGCAGTGCCCGCCACAGCTCCCCGCTGGCGTCACAGCAGGAAGGGGATCTGCTGTAGGCAAGTGAGACACAGCCTGTGCACGGCAGTCTTTGCCCTAGGCCACGTGACACCTGCCTCTCCTTGGGAACCCTATCAGTTGACATCTGTTTCTCACCTTCACTTCCTGGTGACAATGGCAGTTCTTGCTCTTTGACAAAAGCTTCTTGCAAGGAAAAAAAAAATGACAGAATATCAAGAGGCACGGTTACATATCTGGGTGGCCTGGATCCTTCTAGTAAGGAGATGGGAGCACAAAGGCCAGAGGTACCAAGCAGGCAAGGCAACCTCATTTCCCAGAAATAAGTGGAAAAAATAGATTACCTCCTGCTTGAAGGTGAAAGGATTTCAATGCTCACACTGAGGGAGCCTGAGGTATCAGAGAAATAGAAGATACCCCGCGTCATCCAGTCCCAGGCACCTAACACAGGGAGCTGAGGAACTGAACTGAATAAGAGAAACAGTTTCTCGTGTGAGGGGAAATTGAAGCCAGAAGAGACCAGCTTAATCCAGACGCTACTTTACCTGGTCAAAGCCCTTTGTAGATGTGACAGGATCCCCCCGGGTAATTAGCCAAGCTGATCCTGCATATATGTCATCGGAATGATTCTTGGAGAAAGCAGGAAAGAGGGGCCAGAGGGGACAACTGTCACCGCATTGGGGGGGGGGCATCAAGGTTGGGGTGATACAGACCAGAGCTAAGAGTGGGAAGTCAGAGGAGCAGCAACCAGGAAGGCACGGCAGAGCCAAGGCTGAGGGCAAAGCACTCGCGGCCTGGAACCTTCCAGTAAAGGTGAGGCTCCGACAGTGTTTCCTGTCAGAAGCTGGCATTTTGGGGCCAGAGGACCCCTGAGAAAATGGCCAATTAAAACATGCGACTAGCCAGGAGGTGGTGGCGCACGCCTTTAATCCCATCACTCGGGAGGCAGAGGCAGGTGGATCCCTGTGAGTTTGAGGCCAGCCTGGTCTACAATGCGAGTCCAGGACGGCCAACGCTACACAGAGAAACCCTGTCTCAAAAAACCCAAAGTAAAATAAAATAAAAGATGTGACTGCTGCCAAGAGTGCCCAAGGCAAAACCTTGTTTTCCAGCTGGTCCTTCCACCCTCTACCCCTCGTGCCCCACCCCCATCTGCCCTCTGCTAGGTGACAGCTGCTGCGATGAGAAAGGCTGGGGTGGATGTGACAGCAGCAGGGCAGCCCAGTGGTCAGAGCTCAGCATCACCACTGCTCCATTACCTAAAACGCAAGTGACGCCTCCAGCTTACAAAACCTACCGCACCATCTGCCCAAAGCTCTACGCTCTCTCACCCGTAAATTCTGAGGGAAAGGTCACAAGATTTCCAAAATTACGGCTTTCCGGTGGCACACAACCGAGTGAGAAATTACAAATCTGTGCTCCGTATCAGTTATTTACTGCTATGCAACAAATTACTTTGGCACCCGACATTCGGAAGCAGCAAATATTTACTATCTCACGTGGCTTTCAGTGTGAAGGGTTCAGGCTTGGCTTAGCTGGGTGGCTCTGGTTCAGTGTCTTTGTAGGGCGGAGCCCGGCTGACATCAGGTGAGCCTGAACCTAGGGGACCTCTTTGCTAGGATACTCACTGACATGGCTTGGGCTGCAGCTCTCAGGCGCTGACTGGCAACAGGAGTTCAGGGCTCTCTGCTTTGGGGTGCAGGAAATGCTCACTAAGATGTTGACACAACCTCATGTCAAGAGGAAGCCCTCCCTGAAGTAAACAGTCAAAGGAGAAGAGGCAGAAGCCTAGAGTCTTCTACAGCTTAGCCGGGGATGAGCACGGAGCTACACAGAGGTTCTGAGAGCCTGTTGGAGGCCAGCCAGTAGAGGAACGTCCGAGGACCTTCACAGTCAGAAAGCCCGCACGGAAAGGAAACCCCTGTGTCCATTGGGACCTCAAGCCGAACTTCGAAGAACACAGCTGTCTAATGGATGAACGAAGTCCCTGGAAGTCACGCTCCCTAACCCCCTCAGGAGGCAGCCGGATGTGCACATAAAGTCTTTCACAGGGGCCACCACGATGAAATGATCTCATAATCTAACCCAACGTGATTGGTAAGCCTGGTGTTACAATACAATGGGGAATGCAGGCTCCAAGACACGTGGGGGGTGGGCAGACAGAGAAAGCACCACGCAGAAGCTAAGCCTTGGAGGGGCACTATCTGAAAACCAGAGGACACCAAATCACCAGCACCTGGCCAGGTGACACACACCTGCCACACCCGCACTAGGAAACCAAGACAAGATGATACATAGTTTCAAACCGGCTTGGGGCACATACAAAGCTGTCTCAAAGTAACAGTATCCAAATTATTCCAGCAGCAAGAGTAGCTTGCAGAGGGGCCTGCAGCACCTTGGGTTTCTGACTTCTGGCCTCTGGGCCTTAGATGGCACCCGTTTTACTGGGAGGTGGCACTGTGTGCTGTTTTAAACCCCTGTGTGGGGTGCTGTGTTCCGGTCCAGCAAACTTAGCACCACAGTTTTTTTTCTGTGTCCTGCTGCTTGAAGCAAAACTTGCTGGGGGGCTGGGAAAAGTAGATGGCGCAATCTGTAGAGTGCCTGCCACAGTTTACATGAGTCCCCAGCACCCATGGTTAGGTCTGCAATCCCAGCCCTGGGAAGAAAAAGACAGGAGGACCCTGGGTGCTCTTGAGCAGCCAGTCCAGCAGAGAGGGGCACTCCAAAATCAGTCACAAAAGGAAAAGGTGCTATCTGCCAATGTCTGACCTCCACAAGTGTGTGTGCACACACATGCACGGGCACCTGCCCACACTCATGCATGTACACACACACACACACACACACACACACACACACACACACACTCACACACACACACAAAACACACGCTCTAAAGGAGTACGTTGTATTTCCATGCCGTGTGTGCATGTAGACATCCCATATGTAGGCGTGTCTACTGATCCACACTCCAGTTCTATTAAAGGCAACCCAGAGTCTACTATGCAGACAGTTTGCCAACTTGAGAGACACCCTCCCTCCCTCTTTCCCCTGCCTCATTCTCTTCATCAAGACGGAGGGCTGGGAGCTCCAGGCAGCTGCCAGCAAGCTTTCTCTTTTCCTTTACTATATCAAACTGATTGTTTAAAAAAAAAAAAAAAAAGAAAAGAAAAAGAAAAAGAAAAAGAAAAAAATGCCCCCAGCTGTTGCCTGAAGGCCTTTATAGCTTCATGGAAAGTTAACAGGCAGGCAACTGAGTTGTTTAAGAGCTAGGTAATAAAGACTGAACATGCTAAGGGCCAAAGCCATGGGTGCAGTGAGATAGCCCCTCCACCACTCCACTCCACCACCACCACCACATGCTATGTCCATCTGTGCATAACATGGGGACTAAAAACAGACTGTGGACCCCAAGTCTTCCTACCTAGGTCTTCAGCGCTCTCTCTCTCTCTCTCTCCCCAAGAGCACCCCATCTCCCGCCGCTGCACTGGTTAACAGGGATGGGACTAGACTCCTGGCTTCCTGTATGCTAGGCAGCCACCCTACCATCTGCACGCAGACTCCGGTAACTCAAAACAAGAAGATGGCCAAAGACTCTGACAGTGAAGAGGAGGTCACCGGATTGATCCCTGGAGTCTCCAGTCTCCTCCGATAAATGGGGAGCAATGGGAGACACACACTAAGACCCCCCCCCCCCAGGAAGCTAGGCATAGTGACCACACCTGTAGTCCCAGCACTCGGGAGGCGAGGCAGAGGCAGGCGGATCTCTGTGAGTTTGAGGATAGCCTGGTCTACAGAGTGAGTCCAGGATAGCTAGAACTAGAAGTGACTCTGTCTCAGAAAATAAATGAACAAGTAATAAACACCCTCACGGGGAAGTGGGATGTGGCTGAGGATGCTTTGGGCTTTGGGCAGAAGATAAGGACTGGAATCGGTGTGTAATGTTGCTGGGGGACACGGCCTTGGGTCTTTGAGGAAGATTTGCAACACAACAACAACAACAACCACGCTTCCTTTAAAGTCCCTCACAGCCTTCCCAGGCCCTAACTCACCCCTTCCCCAACCCTGTGCCCTCTGCTTCAGTGACAACACAAAGGGTGACAAAGGGCAGCTCTGGCCCAGCCTTCCCAGTGCCCACACGCAGCGGGGACATTTCGAAGGGGCACTCAGGCTTCCTGACGTGGGGTGAACCCCAACCTCCTGGCTCCAGACTTCCTACAGTCACCCCGCCACCCCCCCCCCACACTCCATTGCCTCGCGATGAAAGAAAAAAAGCTATTTCAATTTTTTTTCCTGCTCAAATACAGATATGACATCCATCCGTACCACCTAATTTTTCTGACAAGAGAATAATTATATCAATATAATTAAGTCTCAGATGCAAAAATTATCTTTAGCACATACACCGGCGTGGAGCTTCCCACATCAGAGACAGGGATTCCAGCTATGGATTCATTAGCTGCCTCCAGCACGTCCTTCATTCAAATCAAGACAAAAATGTCATCAGCACGTATTTCTTTTCCTCCCGCTGGGCCACACAGCTGCGGAAGGAGAGACCCTCCGTCTGAGACTCCGCCAGTGGTCACCGAGTTTCACACCCAGAGAGCTTTGTCAGGGACGCTGGGGCTCGGCTGGTGGTGGACTCACCCAGAGCGCATGTGGCCCTGCGTCCGTCCCCAGCGCCACCTGAGTGAACTGTGTGGGGCGGTGTGCACCTGTAGCCTTAGCGCTCAGGAGGCGAAGGCAAGAGAAGCAGAAGTTCAAGATCACCCTTGACAACAAGGAGACGTGCCTGTTTCAAGATCCCCTTTGACTACAAGGAGACATGGCTGTTTCAAGATCCCCCTTGACTACAAAGAGACATGGCTGTTTCAAGATCCCCCTTGACTACAAGGAGATGTGGCTGTGGGTTGCAGACACAAACGCAGCATTCAGAGAGTCTACCAAAAGCTACCCAGACTGGTGGGGACTGGAAACCAGCACACACCTGTCTGCCTCCCATCGAGTGCTGTGTGTGCCTGTCTGTCGGCTCCGCGGGGGCCTTTGGTTCCTTCCCTTGCTGTAGAATGAGGCTCAGGGACCTTCAGAAGTACCTCACGCAAATGAGGTCATGGTAGGGCCCTGCTCCATGGTGACATATGAGGCCCCAAATGGGCCGTATACGTGATAGTGGTACCAGAAGGCATATCAGTGCTAAGAGTTCTAGAAACTGGGGACTTTGAGCGGCTGCGATGTGGCAGGTTTTGCCCATGCAATTAATTGTGCCACACTGATGTCAACGCACATGTGCTCCTAGTCATGTAAAAACACAGCTGAGTGCACGACAGGATGTTGGGCAACATCCAGAGACTGTGTCACTGGCTTTGAGTCTGCCCTAGTCATCACTTGAGTGTACTTCCTCAACTTATAAAAGACCATTTTCTGTTTTCAGGTCAGGTGTAATAAAGTATCCTGGAGAAAAGCAACTTATGGGGGAAAGGTGTTCATTTCCACTGATGTATTCAGGTTACACCCCATCTGTGCAGAGAAGTCAAGGCAGAGACCCCCAAACTCATCACACGCTGAGTGAGTGAAAAGCCGAGAGAAGTGAACGCATGCACGCCCCCTTTGCTCCTCTCTTAGGCAGTCCAGGTCCCCCTGCCTGGGGAATGGTGCCACCGACAGTGGGCTGGGCCTCAGGCCAGCCCAGTGTCCCGTCCCCCACTGAGACTCTTTCCGGGCAACTCGAGGCTGTGTCAAGTTGACATTCAAGGCCAGCCGGTGAGCAGTTATCGCTGAGACGAGCTACTGGGCTATACTGACAACAGCCACACCCGCCTCTCACTCACTTCTGTCTGGATCAGATTGAAGACCACAGGGAATGACCATCCCCGAAATGTCATCTGAGTCTAGGTAAGAGCAGTCCTCAAGGTTTTCCCCCATAAGACATGGCCTGATGTACTTCTCAGAAAGTTCCCCCATCACTAACAGGTGACCGCATTAACCACAGGGCTTCTTCCTTCTTTCCTTAACAACCAAAGCCGAAGCTATCTACTCCAAAAGGCCAGAGAAATCTCCCACAAGAGTAGGGAGAGAAGCTCCCTCCCAGACGGCCCAATCCTCATGAATGGTCCTACGTTGTTACATCTGTTCTCCCAAGAGATCAGCCAGGGAGGATACAGAAAGCTGCTGCCGGCACTGGGAATCAATGTGCCGCACCCAGGCTCCCTGGTCGTGGAGCGATCGATGCTGCCTCGCTGAGAAATGGGGTGGAGTGGGAGTCACTGATGGAGACAGCGGTGCGTGCGACATAAACAGCAAAGAACAGCACGCGGCCAGGCATGATAACGACAGAGAATAGGGCAACGGTGTCTGGCCTGATGAGGCCCCATCTGCCGAAGTGAGACATGTTCCAGTGTCAGACGTCACAGCCTCGTTTGCCAACGGATTTTCTTGGCATTTTATTCCTGCCATGCTCAGTGTGGGGAGTTCACGATCCTATCCAACCTCTAGTTTGAGGGCACCAGGAACTCTCCAGAGGGGTTCTGAGGAAACTTTTATTTTCTGAACCAGAGGGCACTGAGCTGGAACGTGCGGACAGACGCTAGCACACTGTGGGCAGCTGGATTTGTTGTGCTGTGCCGCTCACAGTGTTAACAGCCTCTCTGGGCTCTACCCATTAGGAGAACACCAGAGTCTCCTCCCTGTAACTCCTGACACGCAAAGTTTTCAAAAAACATTTCCAAAGGACGGAACCACATCCAAGGAACAGCTGAGCCCAGATGTGAAACTGACCCCTGACCCAAACACTCCTCGCTGTGTGAGCTCACTTCAGGATGTGAAGCCTCTTCCCCGGCAAAGTGGCTATAAGTGCATGTCTACGGGGCCACCTTTAAGCTCACAGTCACGGCTGCACTACCCAGAGTGGCCGATGATACAGTCAGCCGAGGCTCCGACGTCGCTCTTATCCTCAGTGGAGCTCTGTTCAGCCTTGAAGGGTGGAAGGCTACCCTCTGCGGGGGTCTGGGTGATATTGGGAATTGCCATACAAAGCCAGACACAGAAAGGCAAATACCATGTCTTTTCTCTCACACATGACATGTATATACGGCGAGTGTGTGTGTGTGTGTGTGTGTGTGTGTGTGTGTGTGTGTGTGTGTGTTGGGGTGTTATGACAAAAAGAAGAGCCACTGTGGGGGGAAAGAGAAATAGTGGGAGGGATCAAGAGAGACTGATGGAGATAAAAGCAAAGAACAAAGGCGCGCACGTGAGAGAGCCACAGTGAACCCGTCACTTTGCCTGCTACCTAAGCCAAAGCGATCATCAAAAGGGACCTGCAGGTAAAGGTGCTTGTCTCCAATTCTGACAAAGACCTGAGTTCAATTCCTGGGACCCCCATGATAGAAAGAAAGAGGCAGCGGATTTCCCCAAGTTGCCCTCTGCCCGGCGCGTGTATGCCATGGCATGATCACACACACACACACACACACACACACACACACACACACATGCTGAGCCATCTCTCCAGCCCGATTTCTTGTTTGTTTATTTTTGTTGTTTCAAGACAGGGTCTCTCTGTGTAGCCTTGGCTGTCCTGGACTCGCTTTGTAGACCAGGCTGGCCTCGAACTCACAGGGATCCATCTGCCTCCCTGAGTTCTGGGATCAGAAAGGAAGTGTCATTCTCAGGCCCTGCCTCTTCCTGTCAGGTCAGCTTTGCCATAGCCACCCCCCTGGAGAAACACTGGCCTTCCATTGACTGATCAGGCTTAGGAGTGGAGGACACTGGGGACACAGTGGCGGCCAATCTCCTCGCTCTCTGGCCTCGAGCAAGGCCCTCTGGCTCCTAGAGCTCCTCTCTCACACTGTGTAAACAGAGATTAAAAATGTGCCCCAGCAGAAGGCGAGAACTCAGATTTAATCAGAAGGGGCCCTGAAAAGCGTTTTGCAGGGTGTCTGTGTCACCGCAGACAGACGCTCCCAGCTGCTCCCAGGCCGTTTGCTGCTGTCCTCTCCAACACCTAACAGCCTGGGAAGCAGCTCGCTGCATGGACCATGAAGCTGTTGACGTTCCCTTCTGTACGCTTTTGTGATGTTCCTTTTGATAGAGTCTAAAATTATAACAGCCACTTGGCCACTCACGGCCCATTTATCCATTTATTGACCCTGCAGGGAAGAAAAAACAACAGCCGAGCCGCGTGCTCTCTCCCTCCTCGCCAGGGTGATGGCCAGGCTGTGCGTGACTCTCACATGAGCAGATTCGTCAAATCCTCCTCGCAGCCGGGGCCATGGGTTCTGCCTTCTCTGCCACTTGGGGATGTTTGAGTCTGATGGAGGGTTCGGGGAGGCACTGCCCCCAAGCCAGGCCTCCTGTTAGTTTTCTTCAGTCTCTAGGAAGGTCCTGCCATGCTTTCCTGGGTCCTGGGTACTCAGCCTCGGGCTCTCACGACACCTGTTTGTCCATCTTGTCCCCCTGTCTGGGGAACAGAGGGTGTTCCCAGGGAGACAGTGGTCTGAGCCAAGAGAAGCTGCCCTTCAAGCTGACTCTGTACTTGAGTCGGGTATTTTGTGTGTGTGTGTGATGTGGGGAGTTATTTTGTTTGTAAATGCTTGCAGACGCTAGACACTGTCTATGACTGAGATGCATCTGAGGCCTGGGTGATCTCTCTATATTTCTTAAGCAAACCTAAGTGCGTGGAGGGAGGCGTCTTTCCACCCTTGTACCCCAAAACAGAGGAGGTAATGACAGCCAACGGGTCGAACCCGCCCCCGCACATGTTTGTCAGGGGAGGTCTATTGGAACACACTGTTCGGTGTGCATCCTGCGATGTGCTCACGCCCACAGGAAGAAAGCTCAGAGGACAAAACAGAGAGACTGTTTGGTCCACAAAGTTTAAGTATTCAAGAACCAGCCGTGAAGACAAGGTTTACAGTCGCCCTGCTGACACCCGTGTGTTCCACAGCTTGGTAACACGGAGAGCCTGTAGGCCTCGGGGGTGGATGGGTTTTCTGTAGAATGTTTTAGGCAGACTCACCTGGAGCCAGCTGCACCTGGGGAAGGTGGGACGCAGGATCTGCACAAACAATTCTCAGCTTTTAACTCGAGGGTTTACTAATGTTCTTGACTCAAGGGTCTCTTGCTCCTTGCATTTCCTGGCCTTCAGATGCTAAGGTCTCGGGCATTAATGACCAAGGATGCTGTCATTCTAAACGTTAAGATTTTATGGGTCTGAACAGCAAATGGCCATATGGAAAATAGGCAAGCTCTGCCGTTAGGGAGCAGAAGGCATGGATGTTAATTAGCCAGCATCAGAGTTTAGCTACTAAATTAATCCTTTTTTAAAAGAGTCGACTGGTTTTACCTTGTTGGGGAAAGACGACACACAGATGGGAGCTGACAGTGTCTTTGCCCTGGCTCCTCCTTCCTAAGCACAACTGGGATGTGGCCCCAAGGCACAGGGGGTGGGGATGGGGGTTGGGGGGGCGAGGAGGGGGACGGAGAGACTCAGCTGAGCACTCGTTACTCTGGGGACTCCACAAACGGCTCCTTTCTTTACAAGTGAACTTTCTGTGGAAAGAGTGAATATTGGAAACTAAACAGTCAAGGCTTGGCTAGCTGCACCCTAGGGAGAATCTCAGGAGGGAACTGAAGAGAATGCGGAACAAACGAAAGGAAGGGGAGAAGCCGGGTGGGCGCCACCTAAGACACACAACTTGCTGCCCAATGTGGTCGCCAAGCCTGGCCGGCCACTGAGCCCCATGGAGGGGGGTCAGCACCAGCCAACATGAGCCGGCTTAATGGGGCCAGAGTCTCTGCCTGCTGAGCCACCTCACACTTTGATATCCACGTGTCGTAAAGAGACAGGAAGCACTGTGCTTGTCTCTTGCTTCTGATGCAGCCATCACTCCAGGGAGGAAACTGGAGAAATGCCAAGCTAAGAGCCGCTGGATTCCAGGCTTCTACACCCACTGTTTCCGTGCCTAACACTCTGAAAGGCTTTATGACTCTACCTTCTAACACTGTATGCCAGCAACCCCATAGGCAGGCAGGCAGACAGCCACTGTCCTTTTAAAAAGAGAGCTTGACCTGTTTTGCATAGGCAAATGCTTCACAGAGTCAGTCAAAACATATCAAATACCTGCCTGTCACCTGCTTGGGGACACTGTTCTCTTTGGGAGCTCACACCAGAAGAAACAGGAAATAGCAGACAGTGTGAACAATCGGACAGAAGTTGGCTGGCTCAGAACCAAACTGGCAGTGTCCTCAGGGTCTGTATGGAGGAGACTGCCCTTCGACTCCCTCAGCCTTGGTCTCCTCCCAGCTAGGAGGCAACAACAGCATCAGGATTCCCCAGGAGTCAGGTGGGGGGGAGGAGGATGGGGAGGTGGGGGGGAGGAGGATGGGGAGGTGGGGGGGAGGAGGATGGGGAGGTAGGGGGGGGAGGATGGGGAGGTAGGGGGGCCTGGTTTTAAGGATGGTTGTGACTCTGGAGTAGCAGAGGGGATAGGAGTCTGTATTTCTGCGTTGCACACATATTACTACCCATGACGCTATCTTACCACCATTATATGTCAGACACCAAGGTCGAAGGTCAAAGGGAACAAGAGTCGGGTATAGAATCAAGCCAAGTGAGGCGTACAGTATGCTCAGGCCCCATAAACAGTAGGTTGCTATGGAAACATAGCAACCAACCGGAGTCCCTAACAGAATAAAACCACACCCACTCTAAGAGCAACTCTGGTTTTGCACCTGCCAATGTGTCTGAAGGCAGCAGGTAACTATGACCCAGACTCAAGTCATCCCCAGCTGAGGCAAAGCACAAAACCCGGCTTCCGTTCATACCTCATCCCCTGCTCCGATCAAACCCGTCCCAGGCCCCTGTCTGACGTCATACCCGCTATTTATTTGATTGGCTTGCGGTGTCCTTGCAGGTCTGTCCAGTCTTAAGCCACAAGGACCGTGGTTCCCTCCAGCAATAATTTAACATATGTTCTTGGGTGTTTCCGGAGGATGCCACATCTCTGTGAAACTGTGGAAAGGGACCACCTGAGGCTGGGGAGCTGCCCGGCTGAGAGGGGGAACAGACAGGAATGGAGAGGCCACCCCTCGAGAAAAGTCAGCGTGTCTGGACAGTCAAGAGAGCTATGGAAAGATCAGCCCGGCTGAGACGCAACCAAGGCTGCGGGTGGGGAGGACCGGCGTGCACACTCACCATTTGGTAGGAAGCAAGGTGTTGCCTCCTCACTAATTCATAACATGCCTTACAGATGAGGTAACATCTTACAGTTGATGAAGGTGATGGTGGTGATGGAGGTGATGATGGTGATGGTGATAATGGTTGTGGTGGTGATGACAGTGATAATGGTGATGGTGATAATGGTTGTGGTGGTGATGACAGTGATAATGGTGATGGTGATAATGGTTGTGGTGGTGATGACAGTGATGCTGGTGGTGGTGCTGGTGGTGATGAAGGTAGTAGTGATGGTGGTGGTGATGGTAGTGGTGGCGACGGTGAAGATGATGGTGATGACAGTGATCATGGTGAAGGTGGTGGTGGTGATGGTGACTGTGATGACAGTGATGGTGGTGATGATAAAGTGGTGGTGGTGACAATGCGATGATGATGGTGATGGTGCTACTGGGGATTATGATTATGATGGTAGGACGATGATTTTCATGACAGTATTGGTTGATCACAGTAACAAGGATGATGATATTGGGGGCCATGGTTTATTAGAGGCTCTGGAAGGGTTGGCAACTCCAGGTGTGTGACCGTGTGTAAGAGCCAGAGCTATAGTCCAGCTCTGAGGAGCAGGAGCGAGCAAGTACCAGTGGCCAGTCAGCCATGATGCTTTTGTAGACATGCTTTAGGTACTGGGGTCTAGGGCCTCCCATTCTCTCGTTGGCTTTAGTGCTTCTGTACTGTGGTGGAAGATCTACTTGCTCTCTGACCCTTTACAGAAAACGCATGTTGACCATCAGGGTAGAGCACCATGTTGCTACCAAGGCCCGGGGGAAGCAGGCCGAGGTGAAAACCATGCACACCAGCCTCCTTTTCTTCTCATCCATCAAATAATTATCCAGCAAAAGCTGAGAGCCTGGAGGATTCCCCAGGAGAGTCTGTTTATGGGCATCTCTCCAGAAGGATGATGGCCTCCGAGACGCAGACAAATGGATCACATGGTCCTGCGTCATCCCCCATCACAAGGGAACAGGAAGCAGAGACTGCACCCAGCTGGGTGGATGTCAGCGTGGACAGCTGCAAATTGCTTGAACAAGGACAGATGCAGCCTGTTTTCGCTTTCTTTTTCCATTTGAGAACTTCGCGAGGGGAAGATGAGAAGGCCATTAGGGAAATGAATGTGTTCATTCTGATTATCAGAGTGGGTGTCGAAGGAGCCCGAGGCAGGCCAGGCTCTGAGTCACTCACCTGGAACTCAGCCAAGGGAAGGATGCTCAGTGAAGCTGCAGACGTCCTAGCTCAGGAGAGGTTTCTGTGCACCCGCAGACTGTGGCGCACAGAGTCTGGGAAGACAGAAAGGAGACAATCCTAGAGTAGGATTGTGCCTGCTGCCAAGGAGCCATTTTAGGGAAGCTCTGGGAGACGCTCTGATTTTGATCTCATTGTTGTGGTGGTGGAGACGGTGATGATGATGGTGATGATAGTGATGGTGGTGATGGTGGAGATGGTGGTGATGGTGGTGATGGTGGTGGTGGAGGTGATGGTGGAGATGGTGGTGATGGTGGAGATGGTGATGGTGGTGGTGGTGATGGTGGAGATGGTGGTGATGGTGGTGATGGTGGTGATGGTGGAGATGGTGATGGTGGTGATGGTGATGGTGGTGGTGATGATGGTGATGATGGTGATGATGATGATGATGATGATGATGGTGATGGTGGTGATGGTGGTGATGGTGGAGATGGTGGTGATGATGATGATGGTGATGATGGTGATGGTGATGGTGGTGATGGTGGTGATGGTGATGGTGATGATGGTGGTGATGGTGGAGATGGTGGAGATGGTGGTGATGATGATGATGATGGTGATGATGGTGATGGTGATGGTGGTGATGGTGGTGATGGTGATGGTGGTGATGGTGGAGATGGTGGTGATGATGATGATGATGGTGATGATGGTGGTGATGGTGATGGTGGAGATGGTGATGGTGGTGATGGTGATGGTGATGTGGATGGATGGTTGTGCATGTGGAGATGGTGGTGATAATGTGATAATGATAGTAATGATGGTGATGTGATGGTGTTGCCAATGGTGGTGTTGGTGACTGTGATGATGGCGGTGGTGACGCTGCAGGCGGTGACTATAATGGTAATGATGGTGGTGGGGTGATGATATCCATGACAGTGTTGACTACTCATGGTGGTAAAGATGGTATTTTTAGTGGTCGTGGTTTATTAGTTACACATAAAATAACACAGAGGACTGAGTGAGTGAGTGTGAGTTTTGGTGTTTCTAAAAAAAACTTGGTCACTTTTCCTCCTTCAAGAAATCTCATCAGACACATCCCTGTGACTCCGGTAAGCTCACTGCTGGGCCTTCGTGGTCACATCCAGCAGCAGCGACAACAGCACCACCACCATAGCCTGACAGAGTCGACAGTCTTCCTTTACTCTAAACACATCGCATTTGAAACGAGGAATTCTCCCAGCCCAGTCCGCTCTGCTACCCCATCCACCTCATTAAGACCAACACCCCTTCAGACTCATCAAAAAGGCCGTCCCTACCCTTCAGAGTATAGGCTTGATGAGGAGGAAGTCAAGGCAGTAAAAGCGAGGTACAAGACCCTGGATTTCCCTGGGGCCACCGTTTTCTGAGTGTGTGACTGTAACAGTGGTGACACTGTTATCCTAGACGCCAGCCTGCTGGGTATCCCTGCCGCGTGATGGAGCGAAGGTTGATCTCATCTAAGCAGCCTGCCTCGGATTGACTTGAATAATTTAACGCACACCTGCAGTATTCAGCCGGTATGCCCTCCCCCTCCCCCCCTTTTTAAGTAATTAACATTGTGGAGTTAAATGACTTTAATTCCCAGCAAAGTGACGAAAGTGCAGTTGACGAGGTCTCGGGGGACGTGAAGCTATCTGCTCCTCTGTGTACACCATCCTGAGACCACACACACTGCCTGTAATTGGTATTAGCAACTGTAAATTCTGATTAATTGCCAGAGAGCCACTTTCCAATTGCAGAAACAAAGCCACAAGCCGGGGAGTAATGGACCCAATTATTCCTAGGTAGGCTTTCGGTAATAGATTTTTACTATCGGGATGCCTCATCGCAGAGGCAGACGCAGACGCAGAGAAACTCGTTTCATTAGATGCCAACACCTTCTGAATTGTGCCGAGCACAGTCAGTGTCTGGGATTAAAGACGGCGTGGAAGAAACCCAGTGCAGAAGCGCTCTGGAGTCTGGGGAACCCAGGTCCTCACCCCCTCCTAAGACCAAGTTGCTTTGGTGCTGGAGTGTTTGTGGTAGGGGGCTATGAGAGATCACCGGTGACTGGAGGGACAGGGTGGGAGCCCCCACAGCTGCCCTGCCAGCTCTGAGCGTGAAGGAGGCTCTGAGAGCGGACGGTGGAGCAGTCTGTGAACGCTGAGCCTTACACGTGTAGGGCCATTTGGATTACGCAGAGATAACGATAACGGGCAGTAATTAGGAGACTGCCTCCCTGCTGGGGGACCATAAAGTACATTATTTACACCCGGCTTGTGGCCCCAAATGCCCTCCATATGGAGTGACTTTTTAAATACTTCACTTCTCAGTCCAAATAATTCATCTTTATGAGCTCGAGTTCACATTTGCAAGTGGAGAATGCTCAGAGCTTTGTAAAAATAAGCCCTTAACCCTGAGCTGAGTAGATGCCTGGGGCAAGCTGTGGAGGGGCTATGACAGTCTGAACACTGGACACATGGCTCACTGAGTACAGAAACAACATTAAAAACAAAACAAAACAAAAAAAAATTCCAACACTGAACAGGGTCTGGCTTTGGGCTGCTCAGAGATCTTCTTGGGTATGGGCGAACCGAGAAAATGGGGAAAGCAGAGAAAGTGAGGCCGTCTCTAGGAATCACAGCTCAGACCTAAAGAGTGGTCTGCACCAATTGCTTTGGTGTTTTGTTTGCATGATTGTGTGTGCATGTAAATGTGTACGTGTATATGTGTGTGTGTGTGTGATTATGTTATGTCTATACGTATGTGTATGGTTTTGTGTGTGTGTGTGTGTGTGTGTGTGTGTGAGAGAGAGAGAGAGAGAGAGAGAGAGAGAGAGAGAGAGAGAGAGAGAGAGAGAGAGAGAGAGAGAGAGAGAGAGAGAGAGAGACTATAGTCAGCCTTGGGTATGGCTCTCCAGCTGACCACCTTGTGTTTTTTGAGACAGGGTCTCTCCCAGGGACTGGAAGCTTGTCAATCAGACTAGGCTAGCTAGCCAGAAATCTCCAGAGACTGTGTCTACAGTGTTGGAACCACAGGCCTGCACCACCACGCCCAGACTTTTGTTCCATGGGTGCTGGGGATGGAGCTCTGGTCCTCATGCCTACCTTGCCGGCACTTAACCCGCTGAGCCACCTCCCAACCCCGATTATACTGAGTTTAACGTCTCGGGACTTGTCTTCTGAAACGGCACACGGGCCATGAGATTTGATTTCACAGCCTTCTGACTCTAAACCTCTCGCCTCCCATAACCACGCAAGCAGATCGTCGGAGCCCCGCCCACTCGGCCCTGTTCCAGGGAGACTCTCAGGCAGCACAAAGCTGGCAGGGACGTGTTATTAAGCTCTCAGCAGTTTTGCAAGTGAGGTGTCAAAGGCAGCTATTAGTAAGAATTAAGTGATAGGAATTGACCAGGAATAATTATGTTACAAACAAAGATGAACCTCACATTTCTATGATTTTTTTTACTAGGGCTTTTCCATGATCCACACTGTTTTCTCTGATGGGGAAATGACATGATGCTGTCCTCTGTGCCTGGACCCGACACTGTGTACTCAGCTTCAGGTGGGAAAGTTTGCATCATGGGAATTGACAGCCCCTAGAAGCCAGGGACGGTCTCCGTGAAGATCCAGCTGAGCACTCCTTGGCGCTCTCCCGTTTCTGTCCCAGGGTCTGGTGGACACTGTGAGGTCCAATTCACTCACACGCTGTACTCAGGGAAGTACTTTTCCTTAAAGCAGATGGATGCGAACAGAGGCAGGGCCAGGCCCCTTATTTCCTTAAAACCTGGATTTCTTTTTATTTTTTATTTTTTACATTTGAAGGTGGAAAATGCACCCCAAAGCAATGGCAGATCCATAATTCATGGGCATATAAAATTGATGCTGGTTTAACAGAAGGAGAGCTGTAAGTGGCTGTCCATTAACTATTTATGAGCCCGCCAGGGCGCTGACAAGCCAGACGTGGGGAGGAGATCACACCCATGCTCCCATGTTTTATTTAAACATTATTAAAAGTACACAGTCTACAGCGAGGCCTTCAATTCCACCCAGAATTGGAATCCACCGTGAGGTTGCCTCTGGGTCTCAGGAAGGTTAGCATTGGGCCCTGCTGGACGCTGCTGCTCTTTTCCGCTGTATAGGGACTTACATCCCCCCCACCCTTCCCATTCTCGGCTCTCTTTTCATGTGCTCTATCTCCAGCTGCCTGATGACCTGGGGTTTATCATGCCACTTCCCTGAGCCTCAATTAAGTCGGCTGTAGAATCGGACACTCCACAGATGTCACCCTAAGGCCTGTGAGGATTTGGTCTGGACGGAGTGGCTTTGCTTCGTTAGAATGCTCAGCACTGTCTGGACCATTTGTATGGCAGTTACTTGGAGCAGGGATGCTATCCGTTCCTGGTGGACGGAGGACAAGGTTGCTGTGAAGAGTGTTAGGATGCACCCCATGGCACCCCACACCTGAGAGCTAGCACCACAGTTCGGAAATCCCTAAGCCACTCGGTGGAAAGTTGACATTCTTGTGATTGTTTTGAATATTGGACTTCAATGAATAAATGCCGTGGGCCTACAACATTTAAGTCAGAAGATAGCCCCTGAGAGGCTCAGGCCTGGGTCAAATTCTTGCTCGGTCACTTACTAGGACTTGGGGGAAATTGCCTTACCCCAGTGGCTCTTGGTTCCTTTACTAGTGGGGGAAAAAAAAAAAAAAAAAAAAAAAAAAGGATGAGAAATAGACAGGCCTTGGTGCAGCTCGGACCGGCACGGCCCTTGTGGGACAGGAGGCGGCAGACTGTGTCAGAGGGAGGGGGAGAGTCAGAGTCTGAGGGGAACAGAAAAAGAGCTCAAGTGGCAACCAACGAGCATCTATTTTGTTATTTGGCACCTTCTGTATACTTGTCTCTCTCATTGTAACAGTCATTCAGCGGGCAGGTGGCTGTGCCCTGTGTTTTGCCAGTGGGAGCAGGTTATGCTATCCCAGCTAAGGCCTCCCCGGCCTTGTTCTTTCTGCCCTAGGTGGTACCCTCCCTCCCGTTCACTTGGAGCCTCAAAATATGATGTTTTGGAAATGGGATGTCTGCTGAACATGATGACTCTGGGTCAGAATCACATAATAGCTCAAATACAAAATGCACACTACCCCCTACCACCCAGGCTCACAGTCTGGAAGCTCCCGGCGGCACAATTTCTGAGACCTTAAGGGATGAGGTCAAGCAAGTGGGCCCTCGGGATTTGTATCAGCGGTCGCTCCACCCCAACCCCATTCTTGGCCCACCATGGCATAAACTAAGCACTCTAGCTCTACCACACCCTCCCTGCCCTTCCATGATGGCCCCCCAGCAGCCATGAGCCAAACAGTCACCGTGACACGAACAGTCACCAAATGCTGTGGCCCTAAATCCAGAGAGTACGGCATTGGAAGAAGGACACACAGGAACAGCAGAGAAGAGAAAGCCGTGTGAGGACAGAAGTGGAGACCAGCTGGTGCAGCCAGCCACCTGCCAAGGGTCACCTGAAACCACTGGATTGTGAATAAGAGCGCAGTGTTCCTCTTAGAACCTACAGGGGAGGGGGGCTGCCAACGCTGAGATTTCGGACTTCTGGTCCCCTTAGTTGGGACATAATGGATTTTTCTTGCTTTAGGACACCCAGTTTTTTGGTAACCTATAAGAGCCTGATAGGATCAATACATATGTTGATTCCCATGCAAGTCAGAGCAGGTTCATGAATGACAGAGGGAAGAGGTGAGGGAAAGGGGGGCAATGTGTGTTGTTCATTGGCATAAAGCGAAGGATCTGGCATGAGGCAGATGACAGAGGAAGAAAGCTAAATAGCCAGGCTTGCAGCCCCATAGCCAGTCTCTTTCTCAGGGGACCTGGATGTGGGCCAGGTACACAGGCGCCATTCCCTAGAGGAGAGGACAATGTTCAGGGGTCATCTCTTCCCTTCCACCACAGGGGATCGCACTCAGGCCATCAGCATTGGTGCCAGGTACCTCTACCCACCGAGGATCGAACTCAGGCCATCAGCGTTGGTGCCAGGCACCTCTACCCACCGGGGATCGAACTCAGGCCATCAGCGTTGGTGCCAGGCACCTCTACCCACCGGGGATCGAACTCAGGCCATCAGCATTAGTGCCAGGCACCTCTACCCACCGGGGATCGAACTCAGGCCATCAGCATTAGTGCCAGGCACCTCTACCCACCGGGGATCGAATTCAGGCCATCAGCGTTGGCGCCAGGCACCTCTACCCACAGGGGATCAAACTCAGGCCATCAGCGTTGGCGCCAGGCACCTCTACCCACTGAGATGTCTGGCTGCTGCCTAACTTGCTTCTGTAAGAGTCCACTTCTGCGGTGACTAACCCAGGTTTTCACCCACCACAGCAACAGGGAGCAAGCGAAAACCCAGTCCATCCATGTGGCATGATCAGAGAGCAGGTGCCAACAAAGAACAGGTGAGCCCTGCACGGTGTAGGAGCACAGGTGCGGACGCACAAAGCTGCTGAGCACCCTGCAAGTTCACTCAGATCTGGGAGCCCTGTGTGCAGCCCCACAGGCATGTTGGGGTGGAAGCAGGCTCCCCAACACCATCCACACCCCAACTTTCTTAGACACCTAGTCCAGGGACCAAAGTGGTTCTCCTGGGCTCTGTATCAACTGAAAGCAAAAAACCCAACAGAATATAAATCCAGAGACGAGCTGTCTTATACCCTGATGACAAAGAAATCTGAATGATTTAGAGCCAGAATATTCTCCTCTCCACAATGGCACCTGGAGTTGCCAGGAATAGTACATCCACTAAAATTAATGGCCAGAGCCCATTTTTCTTATTTTGCAGGCAGAGAAGTTCCATTGGTGGGGTAATGGATGCTGATCTGGACGTGCCGGTGAGCCAGCTGGGGGATCAATCACCCACATGCAACAGCTCACAGCCCTTTAAACCAACACCAGCTGTGACAAATGGAGCTGGCCGGGGATAGGCGGAAAGGTATGCAGACGGCCGATCCATCACCATCCTTGTGATGGCTCACAGGTCCCAGGGGCCTAGAATCCTCCTTGGTCTCCCACAGTAGAGTCATTTTTCAGCAGGGCTGGACTGAAGGGATGGAGATATCTCGGGGAAGGCTTCGGTGCTCGACACACAAGGTCAACAGCCCCAGCTCTGTCATCCCAGATGCCACTGTCCTGGGCCACATCCCACCTCTGCCCCTTTATGTCCCCTGCCTGGTGGAGCTGAGGGTCAATACGTCAACAAACTCAACTGAGAGAACAGTGGATGGATAAATGGATGGTGGATGGTGGGTGTATGTATATATGTATGTATACATGGGTGGATGAGTGGACAAGGGGATGGATTGGTAGGTGGGTAGGTGGATGGATGGGTGGATTGGTGGATGGGTGGATAGATGGGTGGATAGATGGGTGGATGGATGGGTGGATGGGTGGGTGGGTGGGTGGATGGGTGGGTGGATGGGTGGATGGGTGGGTGGGTGGGTGGATGGGTGGATGGATGGATGGATGGATGGGTGGATGGATGGATGGATGGATGGATGGATGGATGGATGGATGGGTGGATGGATGGATGGGTGGATGGATGGATTGGTAGGGAGATGGCTGGCTACATGAATGAATGCTTGAATTACAGAGTTGGGAAATTACCTTTCTTCCTTCCTGGGAGACTTTAATTCTAAAAATGGTGAGTGAGGAGAGCAACACTTTGCTCTAGAACATGTATATGTGCTGATGTGCTGGAGGAAGACTCAGTGCTAGGTGGGACTTGACTCTGAGTTTTGCCTGTGAGTGCTCTGACCTCTCCCTGTAGAGAAACTGCATCTGTGTAAAACAGAGCAGTATTAACCAGCTGTGGAAAAAAAACTGAGGTAAACAAACAGCAAGAAGGAAAGGCTGCCCTAGGCTCACTGTTTCAGAGGCCATGGTCAGTGGCCTCTTGCCTGTTGCTCTGTAACATTGTAGGGAGAACAGGACAATGATGGCTACTCAACGTACAGATGCCAAGCAGCAAAGAGAAAAAGGAGGAAGGGGCTAGAACCCCAATATCCCCTTCAGGGGCATGCCCCGAATGACCTGACTCCTTGCCACTACACCTTGCCTCGGAAAGGCCAGGACCCAAGCTGTGACAGTTTTGTACCTCCCACGTGTGGGCTGGTGGCTGAGGACGCCTAGGCCACGATGATGCTTGACACACGTTAGTCACTCTGGAGGCACGAATGAGCCGAAGCTTTGACTTCTGCACGGAGTGTCAGGGGATGATACAGGAGGATGTGCTGGTCCTGGCCACGGGCCTTGACCAGAGCAGCGGGAATGGCGTCTCTGAGAAAGTGCCAGGACGCCACTGCAGGATGACCAGCCTCGGCAACAATGTGTTTCCAAACGCCAATGAGCTTTTCATTTCTCCAGGGCTTCCACACAGTGGGGAGCTTGAGACGCCCCCCTCCGCCCCCCTTCCTCACTGCGCCCATGAGCACGTGTGTGAGGCCAGACCTCTTCCCCTTTACCACAGCATCCTCAGAGCCAAGAACATACTGGTAATCTGGAGACATCCACTTAGTAAGAGGGTGTGTGTGTGTGGTGGCTTGAGTTGGAAATGCCCGTTTGAGGCTCATGTTTAATCTCAGGGGCCCCCCCGCACAACCTGTGGCCCTACTTTGAGCCTTTATATTGTGAGGCCCGAGGTCACTCACTGGGTGAGGCCTTTGAAGGTTAAACTCCTCCCTGATTCAGGTGTGTGCATCATCTGAACAGACGATGTCACTAGCCTCCACTGTCACAGATTGCATGCATGGCTCCCGCCCTGTGCCTTCCCAGCCATGAGGGCTGAGAGCCCTGACAACTGGAGCCAAGATAAGCCCCCGCCCCCAGCTAAGGCTGTCTCCATTGGGTATGTCAGTCACAGAATCAGAGATGGAAGTAACCCACTGCCGACTGCCTAGTTAACCTGTCCCTGTGAGCCTTGCTCACCCACCTCAGAAACTCTAAGAAGACCAAAGTCAGATGCCTTTGCCATGAGACGCACTCCTGGGATGGCCTTCCCTGACCCATGTCCACCCAGGATTGCGAGCGTGAGTTTATCTGCAGGACCTGTAATACAGCCTCTGTGGGTGTGCTCTGAATCCAGGGGTAGCTGTCCTGATGAGTGCAGAGGATCAGCTGAGGCCTAAACCCTCAGGCAAAAAGATGTGTAGAGACAGATGGAGCCACCGACTAGAGCTTAGCTGCCATCGGCAGGGCCTGGCACCACCAGGAGGCAGGGAAAGCCCAGAGGTGGGCAGGGGAGGAGGGGTCTTCAGAGTGAGTGTGACCTGGTTCAGACCCTGATCTCCACAGCATCTGCCAAAGCTTTAACCACACCCAGTTTGCAGTCACTTGTTATGATGCCCACGGTGCACATATCCTGAGGTTGCTCTGAGAAGTTCCAAACTGCCCAGGGCTTTTACGACAGTAACATCTGTCTAATCTCTCTAGCACTTGAGGGTCTCTAAGGGTCTGCACGTTACCCTAGGAATGGAGGCACAGAGGGGAGAACGGAGGGAACGGCGGGGTGGGGGGAGGAAACAGAGAGGAAGTCAACCCACCATTTGACAAGCCAGCTAACAAAGACATTCGGGGAGATGAAGGTTAGGGTGCTTCTCTCCCGGCCAGAGCTGACACAGACAAGGCTGCTAATGAGCCCTGCTGTTCTCTACCTCAGAGTGGAAGAGCAAACTCCAGTCAGGGAGCTGGACTTGTCTGGGGACCTCAGTGTTTGTACAGTACCTCGCCTGTCACTGCACAGGCAGCTGGCCTGTCCGTGGTGGGACTGACAGCTCAGCCCCGGCTGTGGAGGACGGTTGCTTGAGACGCTCATTTGCAGTGGAGGACAGTGGGTAAGTAAGCCCTGTCACAGTGACAGGAGGGAGGGGTAGGCCAGGGGAAATGACCTCAGTTTGGAGACCTCAGGGACAGCACCAGGCACGGTGCAGGTCTGACTGCTTGGACGTTGTATGACAGTGCACAAAGGGGGGTGCTGGGCACCCCCCTCATTGTAGAACACTTTGGCGTGCCTTGTCCCCGAGACTGATGCTGTCATGTCCCTGTGATCCCTGCAGGAAACTATCCTTAGAATAATACATCAAAAGGTGGAGGAAATTCCCACAGGGCGGAAAACAAATTAAAAAGTGTTCTTGGTCCCTGCCGTGAATAACGAGACCTAGTGTGACTAATACTGTGGCTAGAGCTACAGGCCCTCATGCCCTCGGGAGAGTAACTGTCTTCTCTACGTCTCAGCTTGGCATGCAAATAGCCCAGAGACTCAGTTTCCCTGTCTTCACAGTGGACATGGGATGTCCACGGGAAGCATTTCACTCAAAACAGGCACACTATGTGTGCTCCAGACACCTCTTTTCCACATTTGTCATCTCTGCTCTGAGCTCAGAAATGGATCCACATTTACCACAAGCAGCAGTTGAAGCCTCGGTTTCCCCTCTCTACACACTACTGTAGCAGAGAGCATCCAATGCCGAGATGGGTGCTGAGACTCCAGGAAAGACACACATTAAATACATTGCGCTACCATCCTTGCTGCCTGAGGCCACCCTGTCCTTGGCAGTCCCTATAGGAGGCAGAGACCACCGGCCTGAGTCCAGATGCTTCCAGAAGCAGAGGCCGATGGCCAGCTTTGGTTGCGCCTCAAGAGTCTGCAGCCAAGGGCAGCGCTGTCTCTCAGCCCATTGCCTTCTGCTTCACTCTCCTTGGTAACCCACCATCAAGAAGGCGGTCCTAAGCCCTACAGGGAAGCTTCCACTTCATCCCAAATGCTCAGTCGCACCGGAGCCCACCAGGGCCAGGTCTCACCAGCTCCATGCAGCGCCGGCCGGCCTCCTCCTCCCGCTGGACCAGCTCCTGCATCTCCACCTTCATCTCTTCCAAGCGCCGCTGATAATACTGGCTGTTTTCCCGCTGATGGGCCTCCGACTTGGCTGCCTGGGACAGCTCTTCACCCATCTTAATCAGGCTGTCCCGGAGGCGGATCACCAGGACCTGAGGGCGGGGGGGCAGCGGATGGAGAAACCAGGCGCCCAAAGGAAGGCCTCAACAAAGTGGGAGCCTTCACTGGGCCTCTGCGTGTTCCTGTCAAGTGACCCAGTTAAGAACCATATTTTCTTAGTCTTCTTCAGGGAAGAGAGCGCACGGGCTGGTTAGCCGGTATCAAACGGTCAGCCCTGAAAACGCACACAACAGTAATATTACACAGGTCAAGCAGGTTATGTTTAGGAATATGCGTGTGCATACATATATGGATATAAAAACAATCAGTGGGGAAAAAAAGAGGCCTCCGATTTGAAAGAGAATCAAGGAAGGACACATGGAAGGGCACAGAGAGAGGAAAGGGAAATTATGTGATTATACTCTCAGAGATGAAAGAAAAATGAAAAAAAATTGTTATTTCCTCCCCTAGAATAAGAATTCACTTGGAATATAAGAACTGTTCTGCGATGCTATGGGAAGGACACATGGAGAATCTGCCTTCGAGGGGCTCTGGGTTCAGATCCTGCCTTTTCCCTTTTCCTGATGTATGGCCCAAGTTAGATGACGAGGCTGCTGGGGTAGGGGTTCTTCTGTCTGTACGTCAGGGCGTTGCCTGGATCTAACATGCTAACAGACAGAGTCTGGTGCAGATAGCTGCAGGGGCAAGTCTGATAATCCTTGCCCCGCCAAGGTCTAGGAAGTGAAGGGACACCCCAGAGGGGGGGCAGGAAGGGAGGGAGGGAGCCATGCTGCCTTAACACTCCAGTCCAACCAAACATTTGGCTTCTGGGCCTTGGGTGAGTTCCCTCCTCACCCTCCTCAGTGTCCTGCCTTCCCTGGGAACAGAAGCCCATCTGGCATACATAACAAAGAGACAGAGACAAAAAGATGCTAGGCACTTATAAAATGCTAGGAAAACCCCAGGGCCATTCGGATTCATTAGGCAGCCAACAAGCCCGGTACCCATCGATCCACAGGGTCCCGGTGGGCAAACAGCAGCGTGTTGACACAGGCGGGAGCCCCGTGCCGATTTCAAGCCTTGCTGAGCATTCTGGGATCCGTGGATGGAGGAGACAGACCCAGGGTCAGACATTGCCCAAAGGGAAGCTGTTCCACTAGGCTCCATTTTAAAGACCGTGAGAGGGAAGGGGGGGGGGGGGAGAAATCGTCACAGCATCTCCAGTGGCCCCAGCCCTCAGTAGCGGGACACAGGTTCTCCTACATTTAGATGATGGTCTTTTGGGTTCCACTATCAGGGTTTTCCTGGCATCCATGTCTATGGCTAGAACCGAATAAAGACCCCATAGATCCTGACGGATGAGTGCACGTGAGGCTCAAGGAAATATGTACAAAAAGGAGAGAAAAAAAAAAAAAAAACTGGAAGGGCCAAGAACTGATGCCGCAGTCGGATGCATCCCAAGCGAGGCATGCGGACCCCTGATGACTAGCAAGTTTGAAGCCCCATTGCACTCCCGGCTCCAGACCCCGGTGGCTTATGTGCCCCAGGTACCTCAAATCTTTTCATCTGCACCTTCTGGAACTCCGTCTTGTTCTCCAGGTCACAGATGACAGCCTCCTGCCTGCTGACGATGGCCCGGTCCACGGTGGACTGCTCTAGGTGCTGGATGCGAAGCTGGGCCACCTGCAGCTGGGGCGCACAGAGGAGGCTACTGGCACCGGAGACCCCCCACTTGGCTCTCTGCCAGCACAGGCCAGCACTGTCAACCCTCACAGTAGCCCCGCGGGGGGTAGGGGACAGCAGATGCTGAGAGGTGACACATCCTGTTGGCTCATTCACTGTTTTCTTCTCCTTCTCCTGCTATGATAAAGGGCCAAGCTGGCAAGGGAGAGATCCCTGAGCCTGAAGACACAACGAAGAAAGGAGGTTGGGAGCCCAAGCTCACAACTTGCTTTCTGCTTATGTGAGCCTGGCTGTGTCATTTCCTGCTTGACCTTCCAGAGGCCAGCAGCCAGAGGGTCTGTCCTTGTCGGGCTCAACACCTGGGTGTGTGAGCAGACCTGACCACTCTGATGGGCATGCGCATCAGCTCTGGCAGGGCTATGAGAGGCTTGTGGGTAAACGTGGCCTGCTAGGTACTGAGGCTTAGAGGGATGGGGCCCCAATGGAAGACCTCCTGAAGAGGTGCGGCCGGGACTCCATACATCTTCTCTTTTGGGGAGTTATTTCTCAGAGGGAGAGAGGGGAGTGAGCAGGAAGAAGGCTGCACTGAGTGGTGCGTGGCCTGTCTGGGGGAGGGGGGGAACACAGGAACAAGCGGCTGTGGTGTGAGAGTTTGGATCTGTCCTTCTGTGCACAAGGACTTTCTCCAGTCACTTGGCATGTGACTCAAGTTGAGCAAATGCCTGGGTGGTCCTGAGGGCTCGGGGAGAACCTGCCCTCCCCCGCAGAACGGGGGGAGCTCTTACCTGCTCCCGAAGCGTCTGCTTCTCTTTCTTGGCTTCTTCCAGCTGTGTCTGTAGTTCCTGAATTTGTCCAATGTCAGCAGCAGACTGGCGAGGCAGAAAATCAGGTGAAGGCGCTGTGGAGCCTCGGTTCTTCCCCGACCCAAAGATCTTCTGTGACAACACTTGGTCCTTGAACCTTGACCCTTAACCCTTCCCAATGGCCCATCTCTGTTAGGACTCTGCTTTGGTCCTCCTACCTGTGATGTCATTGCCTACCTGCCATGGGCGCGTGGTCCTGCCTGGTATATAAAAGGACAGACCTACCTTGCCCCCCCCCCCCCGCCCTCTTACTCCTTTTCCCTGTCTTTCTCGACCCTCTTCCTCTCCTCCTCTTCCTCTCCTCCTCTTCCTCTCCTCCTCTCTCTCTGTCTTTGTCTCAGGGGTATCCCACCCCCTTTCCTTCTTTCCCTATGCTCATTTAATAAACCTCATGTAATATAATATCTGGCATCTGGTATCTTATTATCTTCTCATCTTATATTAATTATAAAATTGGTGCCTGAAACCCGAGATACAAAATCCAAAAGAACCAAATTCCTTTCTCTAAGTACTTCCGCTGCTCTCCGCTTCCCACCGGCCCCCGATGGGACCTCAGACTAACCTAGCCTCTCTTGCCCGGAGCCACCTGTGAGGAAGCCTTCCCCACCAGTTTTTCAGGACTGATTCTAAGTTGAGGTAAATTTCTGCTGCTACACTCTAAAACTGGCTCTCCCTGTGTGCACCATCCCATCCAAAGCTACCTAAGCTACCTATAAATCTCAAATCTGTAAATCCGAACCGCTACCCTTCCTTTCTCCACCGGTGGTGGGCTCCTCTGGGGGTACCATACACACACAGCTCTCTCTCCACTTTGACTGGGTTGCCAAATGCTCAAAAACGCATGTGCTGGCGGCCTGCAGCTGCTGTAGATGGTCTACCTCCATTCCCAGGGAGGCCAATCATGGCCGCCTTCTGCCAACCACAAGCAGGTACACTCTCTGCCCTATTGCTCCTGTATGGCCAGCTGCTCACCCCCCATGCCCCACCCCCGGGGCACATCTCGGGAAATCCTCCTGGAACACTGTGCTCAACCACCCTCAGTCACTGCAGCCTGATAGCATTTTTAAATCTGCCTGCCACTGGTTGCTCCGCGCAATCCTTAAGGGAATCCACATGCTTAGGTGCCGTCTTTAAAGACAACCACATGACTGCCGCCTGCTTCCCTCGGCTGACCTGGTCCTTCCTACTGAAGGTCGGCCAGAGATTCACTGGAGGTGCACATGCTCGACCCCTACTCCTAAGCCCCGCCTACCCAAAGGCGAGCCAGGGAAGGCCAGGGACGGAGTCAACCTCCTCCACAGGGTGACCAGCGACTGACAGCTGTGCTAGCTCTGTCAATTGTGGCCTGAGAGAGTCAAATATGTCTGGCTCTCAGCTAAAAGTCTCTGATTTGTTTTTCTGCTCTCAAAAAGGAAAAAAAAAATCATACGATTGTTTAATGGGTGTGATGTTTGGACCATATATAAAACTTAATCTCTATTAATTTCCTTTAGATAAAGAAACCATTTTATTGTACCCTGGTTCAAAGTGCTTCTTATTTCGAGATCGTGTTTCTACCTTATCCAAAATGTTTTTGTCTCTAATTTCTGTCTTTTCTAATTCCTAGACAAGTAAATAAATGCTGTTCCTCCTGTCCCCCTAGATTCAACTATAGGCTTCCTGGGTAATGGGTTTGGCTTTTAAATTATTCTATAATGTTCTGCTGTATTAACATCCATTTGTTTACAATGTTAAAACTTAAATCACTGCCTTATAAACATGTTTAACTCCATTTTCTAAATGTGATGTTATTAATCCTACCATGGAAGGCTTCAGGTACCTTCCCAGCCCTCTTCCTATGCAGGAGACCAAACTTTAACTGTCAAGTCTAGATACAGTCTACCTTGCCACCAGACTTTTACCATTCTTTTAGCTAAAAGACAGTGATTTGCTTACAACAATTTTACTTATATCTTAAAAGACACTTCATAAATGTTGGAGGGTCCAGGAAAGTGTTTCAAGTTGGCAAAATGCAAGTCATCAATGTCAGAAGGTCTAAGAAAGTGTTTTATGAATACTGGAGGGTCCAAGAAGGTGTTTTAAGGCTGATACACACGAGTTGTGGATGTTAGAAAGCCTGAGAAGGTGTTTTATGAGTGCTAGAAGGTCTAAGAAAGAGTTTAAAGTTGATAAATGCAATTTATGAAGGTGGACGTGTCTAAAAGGATGCTTTCTTCACCCTGTTGCTATGGTACTGTTGCTATGGTACTGTGTCAACTGTTCCGAGGGTTGACACTGATCAATGGAGCTCTGGTTCACTCATCTAACTACGGTAAAAGCATTCCACTATATGATCTTTTCATAGTTCTAAGCTCAAGGTTCTAAATTTCCTTTTGTTCATCTTTTCCTTAAAATGTCTCTCATTGTGCTAAAATTATATACCGCTGGTCTTCTGAATAGAGGGAAGAAGCGCCTCTTTCATGGTGTGTGCTGATGCTGGATCAAGTGAGCCTTTTCCCTTCTGCTCTACAGGAGACTCTGTCCTCCGCACGTTTCCGTTCCACAGATGTCGGCAAGATCCGCGAGGCTGCCTAAGCCTTCCTAAGCTCACCCCAGAGTGTGTGTGCTCTTAACGCTAATGTCTTTCCCCCAAGCCTCTACCATGCTGCATGTCCACTGCCTTTGCCTACAGTGTGCACATGTCCAACGATGTTCATTTCCCTACAGATTTCAAACGGTGATGATGCTAAGTTTATCCCTGTTTATGAACTTAAAAGGATTCTTGTCAGCTACAGGAAACCCACCTCTCAGGTCAAGTGGGCTCCAGACGAGCACTGCCAATCCACAGCCTAAGTTTCCTACCTGTCACCCATCTCTGGGGGCGACACTCTTTCCCCCTTTTCGCTGCTTTTGGGACTCCCCTCACATAATTACGTGATTGCCACCTTTCTGCACCCAACACCAGCCGAGTTCTCCCTTCCTAAGCCGTAAATGCTTCCCTTTGTCCGAGAGACTGTCAACAACTGTGGCTGGCCCTGCCCGCTAACCTAGGACAGCTCCCACTGGATGAGAACTGCACAGTCACTCCCCTCAACCCCCCACAGGCGCCACTTGGCCTCCAAAAATTCCTAGTGCACTAGGTAGGTGGCTGTGTCCCCAGGCCAGCTCAGCGACAGAGCTGTGCTCTTTTGGTCGCTGTCCAGTCTGAGCACCTGTTCTTTGAGTCACTGTCCATTCTGGGGATGCCCTAAGGGACTACTGGCCTCACCTCCCCACGGGAAACGTTCAGACGCCTGTTCCTCCTGGCACGCCTTTGGGATGCCTTCTGGAGAATTTCAAATCCCTAGGCCCACATTAAGGGCTTCTAAGCTTACATGCCTCTGCAACCAAACTGGGACAGATCCCAAACTAAACTGTTTTAATTATTGTCAGAAATCGGGTAAAATGGAAGGAACCTTTTCCTTGCTCTCCCACAGTTTTCAAACATTGTCTCTTTCCTTGTTTTTAAGCCTTTTCTTTTTGCTCTCCCAAGAGTTTCAAATGTACACTTAAAGGAAATTTTCTCCCTAACCTACTAACTTTGTCTTCTGCCCACATATATGTTCCAGTATCCTGCCAGATTTCCTACATCCAGGACAGGGTCAAAGCAGCTGCCCACAGGTGCTCCCGCCCAACCTCACAGATGGCGTCAGCTGGACCCGCATTGCCCCTCCCAGCCACAGGTGTTCTCAGACCCTGGACAACAAATGCAACAGCCTGCTCTCCCTGAACCTGGCCAACATTTCAGCCTTTTGACCTCCTGTCGCTGCCCTACTGTCAGCAGGAAGTAGTTAAGATGATTACTTTGTCCCTTATCCATTGGCAAAAGGCTGAAATGCTGTGCTCCAGACCCAGGGCAGACAGCTCCAGGTTCTCCCAGCATTCCTCGGTCCCTACCTGCTGCAGGACATGGCTGACATAGCCTGCCTCTACCCTGAACTTTCCAGACAGAGCTTTTCCTTCCTCTTCACCATTTCATCTGGACATTTTGTTGCTCTTGCTTCCCTCTCTTTTCTCCCTTACCTACATTTATATATCTCACCTCATATAAACACAATCTAACGTTCCTCGTTTTTTAAATTATAGGAAAAGGTAGGAATGTTAGAATTCTGCTTCACTCTGCCTACCTGTGATGTCACTGCCTACCTGCCATGGGGGCGTGGCCCTGCCCAGTACATAGAAGGACAGACCTACCTCACCCCTCCCTCCCTCCCTCCCTCTCTCTCTCACCCTCATTCTCCCTTTCCCTCTCCCTCTCTTCCTCCTTTTCTTGCTTCCTCTATCTCTGCCTCTGTCTCTCTCTCTCTATGTCTCTGTCTCTGGGGTACCCCTCCCCTCCTCCTTTCTCTCCCCACTCTCTTCTAATAAACCTCATATAATATAATACCTGGTATCTTATTATCTTATATTAATTGTAAAAATCTGTTTGCTGAGTCACAACGTCCCAACACCCCATCATCTCTATTTGTGATCAAACTTCCCAGGACCCCGTTATCTTTGTTTGCTGAGCCACGATTCCCAGTACCCCATCGGCTCTATTTGCTGAGTCACACCTTCTCAACACCCCATCATCTCTATTTGCTGAGTCATAGCATCCCCATATTCCCGTCTCTGCTTGGTCACTCCCTGGCATCAGCCTGAGGACTCAGTGATTGTTGAGTTCTTTGTGACGCACGCTGGAAAACCCAGAACAGACTGTGCTGCCCACACTGTCAGGGACAACACTCCAAGGGTGGCATTGTGGTTTGAACGAGAAGCGTCTCTCACAGGCTGGGGGTGGGGTTGGAGAGCAGCTTGCCACCAGTGGGCGTTTGGAAAGCAGCGATCGGTACTCTGCCTTCAAGGATGGTTTAATCAATCGGTGGAGCTCAAACATGAAGACACGGTTGGTAGAACTGTGGAAGGCACAGCTTAGATGGGGGAGCTAGGTCACTTGGTGGTCACAAGTCACTTGTGCAGGCTGCTTCCTGCTGAAGCTCTGATGCCTCCCACAAGCCATGAGCCACACACTCCGGCGACAGTGATGTTCTCCCCACGTACCTGGGGCCAAGCAGCCAGGCAACCAACCATCTGAAATCATGAGCCCGGAGAAGCTTCTAGACTGAGCTCTTCTCCCCAGGGATATAGCTGGAAACCTGCTGGGAGCCCTGGCCCCACCCCCACTTCAGCCAAAGCTTCTCTGCTTCCCTGCCACTGTGTCTCATCACTCTCCTCACTCCCCTGACTGTGGCGTTGAGTGCCCATCCTATGTCTCAGCTTCAGACTCCTGTAGGACAAGGCAGAGGACATCTCCGCCATAGTGGAGTGGACAGGCTGGGGTGGCATGCCAGCTGTACCTCTCCTGCTCAGCTCCCACAAGCTTAACGGTGCATCTTGCCACCCATCAAACGAAGCCCTCTAGGCCTGGTCTGTCCTGCTCTCCTGGCCTCCCCCCTCCTTCCCTCATCAGTCTCCTCTCAGCCTCTGCAGGGCTCTATGGACACTGTAAATGGCCTACACACAGAGAGAGACACACATGCATACAGACACACGCACATACACACACAGAGACACACAAACACACACACACATGCACACAGACACAGAGACACACA
>NC_067155.1:63308465-63323465 GCF_903995435.1 Acomys russatus | reverse complement strand
GATGGTGTGCTCGCACATGTGCAGGTGCTCCCTGTACATGTGTAGGCGCATGCTGTGGATGGTGTGCTCGCACATGCAGGTGTTCCCGTACATGTGTGTAGGCGCATGCTGTGGATGGTGTGCTCGCACATGTGCAGGTGTTCCCTGTACATGTGTGTAGGCGCATGCTGTGGATGGTGTGCTCGCAATGCAGGTGTTCCTGTACATGTGTGTGGGCGCATGCTGTGGATGGTGTGCTCGCACATGCAGGGTGTTCCCTGTACATGTGTGTAGGCGCATGCTGTGGATGGTGTGCTCGCACATGTGCAGATGCTCCTGTACATGTGTGGTAGGTGGCATCCTGTGGATGGTGTGCTCGCACATGCAGGTGTTCCCTGTACATGTGTGTAGGCGCATGCTGTGGATGGTGTGCTCGCACATGTGCAGGTGCTCCCTGTACATGTGTGTAGGCGCATGCTGTGGATGGTGTGCTCGCACATGCAGGTGTTCCCTGTACATGTGTGTAGGCGCATCCTGTGGATGGTGTGCTCGCACATGCAGGTGTTTCCCTGTACATGTGTGTAGGCGCATGCTGTGGATGGTGTGCTCGCACATGCAGGTGCTCCCTGTACATGTGTGTAGGCGCATCCTGTGGATGGTGTGCTCGCACATGTGCAGGTGCTCCCTGTACAATGTGTGGTAGGCGCATGCTGTGGATGGTGGTGCTCGCACATGCAGGTGCTCCCTGTACATGTGTGTAGGCGCATGCCTGTGGATGGTGTGCTCGCACATGTGCAGGTGCTCCCTGTACATGTGTGTAGGCGCATCCTGTGGATGGTGTGCTCGCACATGCAGGTGTTTCCCTGTTACATGTGGTGTAGGGCGCATGCTGTGGATGGTGTGCTCGCACATGTTGCAGGTGCTCCCTGTACATGTGTGTAGGCGCATGCTGTGGATGGTTGCTCGCACATGCAGGTGCTCCCTGTACATGTGTGTAGGCGCATGCTGTGGATGGGTGCTCGCACATGCATGTGTTCCCTGTATATGTGTGTAGGCGCATCCTGTGGATGGTGTGCTCGCACATGTGCAGGTGCTCCCTGTACATGTGTGTAGGCGCATCCTGTGGATGGTGTGCTCGCTCGCACATGTGCAGGTGTTCCCTGTACATGTGTGTAGGCGCATCCTGTGGATGGTGTGCTCGCACATGCAGGTGCTCCCTGTACATGTGTGTAGGCGTATCCTGTGGATGGTGTGCTCGCACATGTGCAGGTGTTCCCTGTACATGTGTGTAGGCGTATCCTGTGGATGGTGTGCTCGCACATGTGCAGGTGTTTCCTAGTTAGCTTTTTTCCAACTGGACACAACCTAGAGTCATTTGAGAAGGGGGAACCTTGGCTGAGAAAAGCCCTTCTAGATTGACCTGTGGGCAAGCCCATGGGACACTTTCTTGTTTAATGATAATGTGAGAGGCCCCAGCCCATAGTAGGTGCTGCTACCATGTAGATTAGTGGTTCCAGGGGGTATACATGAAATCAGATAGAGCAAGCAGTGAATAGGAAGCCAGTAAGCAGCAGCCCTCCATGGCTTCTGCTGCAGTTCCTACCTCAGGTTCCTGCCTTGAGTTCCTGCCTCCGGGTTCCTCCCTTGAGTTCCTGCCTCCAGGTTCCTGCCTTGAGTTCCTGCCTCCGGGTTCCTGCCTTGAGTTCCTGCCCTGACTTCCCCCAGAGATGGAGTGTGAGCATGTAAGACAAAATAAGCCCTTTTCTTCCCAAGTTGCTTTCAGTCATGGTGTTGATCACCACAATAGAAACTCTGAAACGATGTGTACGCATACACAAGTAAAATACAGGACAAAAGGACCCTGCACATGCCTGAGCTGATCCTCTCCATTTCTAGGCAAAGTATAGAATTATGTATGTCAAGCACAAATTTAAGGTGAGTCAGATCATCCAGACCCCAGACATTGTCACCAACATGACAGGGCTACACCATGGCTCATCTGTCCCCCTGCAGTGGTGACCACACAATAACGTTATAATGAATAGCCAGGTCTTCTGTTTACAGGGAGTTGAAGGGAGCCTGTGAGAGACATGCTTTTCCTGTTAGAGAAGATGGCATGCAGCAGTCTGATGACAAACACAGAGTCCCCGTGGCATAAGAACACCGCAGGGTGGTGAGAGGTTCCTGAGAACCACCAACAACTGTGAGCACACATGGACATAGGATCAGCTGTGCAAATTCATGCTACTCAGCACACAGTAGGTGTACAGCAAGTTTCCTCTCTGCCTTTATGAATGGGATCTCACTGTTGGTGCACACGTGTGCGTGTGTATGTGTGCACGTGTGTGTGTGTGTGTGTGTGTCCTGTTGAATTCAGTGCCGAGCACCCAGTAGGCTCATGATAAATTCCCTTTGCTTCTTAGGGAGCTGAGTGAGTGTTCAGCCGGTCCACAGGAAGGTCCCTTATTCACCTTATAGAGCTGAGCACCCAGAAGGTCTACAACAGACGCCTGTACCCCCAGGGGACTCAGTGGGCTTTCAAGGGGGCGCCCCACAGATCCACTGTAAGCGTCTTTGTGCCATACAAGGCTGTGCCCCTGGCAGGCTGATGTCAGACCTTGAGCCTGCACTTCTGGGGCTGTGGGAGGGGCAGTACCAGGCTCTTGCTCCGGGTCATGCTCTCCAGCTCGCTGTGCATGCTCTCCAAGTCCGCAGTCAGCAGCTTTTGGGTCTTCAGTGCATCCTCACACTTGGCCTCGCTCTGCTCCAGCTGTGCAGGAACAGGAAGTGGAATGAAAAGGAGGAAGTTGCTTCTCTAACACCCACCTCAAACAGCCAGCCCAGTCCAGCCCAGCCCTAGCCCAGCCCAGCTCAGCCCAGCCCAGCCCAGCCCAGCCCAGCCTTAGCCCAGCCCAGCCCAGCTCAGCCCAGCCCAGCTCAGCCCTAGCCCTAGCCCAGCCCAGCCCAGCTCAGCCCAGTCCAGCCCAGCCCAGCCCTAGCCCAGCCCAGCCCTAGCCCAGCCCTAGCCCAGCCCTAGCCCAGCCCAGCCCAGTCCAGCCCAGCCAGCAGTCAGCCCAGCCAGCCCAGCCCAGCCCAGCCCAGCCCCAGCCAGCCCAGCCCAGCCCAGCCCAGCCCTAGCCCAGCCCAGCCCAGCCCAGCCCAGCCCTAGCCAGCCCAGCCCTAGCCCAGCCCAGCCAGCCCAGCCCAGCCAGCCCAGCCCAGCCCAGCCACCCACCCGCCAGCCCAGCCAGCCCTACCCAGCCCTAGCCCAGCCCAGCCCAGCCCAGCCCAGTCCAGCCCATCGCCCAGCCCAGCCCTAGCCCAGCCCATCCCAGCCCCAGCCCAGCCCGCCCACCCAGCTCAGCCCAGTCCGCAGCCCAGCCAGCCCACCCAGCCCTAGCCCAGCCCCAGCCCAGCCCAGCCTACGCCAGCCCTAGCCCAGCCCAGCCAGCCCAGCCCAGTCCGCCCAGTCCCAGCCCAGCCCAGCCCAGCCCAGCCGCCCCCAGCCCAGCCAGCCCAGCCCAGCCCAGCCCAGCCCAGCCCAGCCCAGCCCAGCCCAGCCCAGCCCAGCCCAGCCCTAGCCAGCCCAGCTCAGCCCAGCCCAGCCCAGCCCTAGCCCAGCCCAGCCCAGCCCAGCCCAGCCCAGCCCAGCCCAGCCCAGCCCAGCCCAGCCCAGCCCTAGCCCAGCCCTAGCCCAGCCCAGCCCTAGCCCAGCCCAGCCCAGCCCTAGCCCAGCCCAGCCCAGCCCAGCCCTAGCCCAGCCCAGCCCAGCCAGCCCAGCCCCAGCCCTAGCCCAGCCCAGCCCAGCCCTAGCCAGCTACCCCCACACCTTACACCTGTCCGTCAACACAGCACTGTGTAAGTGCATGAGGCAGCCTGGGTCCAAGCCCGCTCCAATGCCCTGCACTGTCCTGTGGCAGCTCGAAACCCGGATGCAGGAATGAGCTGCTCCTCAGTCCCCTAGGGCAGACAGCTGAGGACACCTACTGCCAACTTAGCACCAGGGACATGCAAGGAGCAGTCAACTGGTCCGCTTTCCCAGAGGAGACAGGCAAGGACAGATAGTGAGGCCAAGGGATGGTGGGGTGAGAAGGATGATTATCAGGATGATTATCAGGATGATTATCATGGGAGGTGTGTGACTTGAAGGACAGCGGGAGCCTGCCAGGCCTGACCAGGGCTTGACTTGAGCTGGTCTGCAACCCTTTTAAAGGAAAAATGTTCTGCACAGAAGGCTCTTCTTATGCTCAGCTTTGACCAGATCTCGAAGGCTGAGCCAGTAACTCAAGCTGCTTTCTCAGCCTCTGCCTTCTCGCCTATTGGTAGCCTACAGCTACCTAAGCACATGCCCTGGCTCCAAGAGTGACCAGTCCCATTGAGAAACCCAAATCATGGGGGGCTGGAGTGATGGCTCAGCGCTTAAGAGCACTGTCTGCTCTTCCAGAGGTCCTGAGTTCACTTCCCAGCAACCACGTGGTGGCTCACAACCTTCTGTAATGTGATCTAATGCCCTTTTCTGGTCTGCAGGTGTACATGCAGACAGAGCACTTGTATACAGAAAATAAATAAATAATAATCTTGGTGACAGAGAGAGAGAGAGAGAGAGAGAGAGAGAGAGAGACAGAGACAGAGACAGAGACAGAGACAGAGAGACGGAGAGACAGAGACGGGGGAGGGGGAGAGAAACCCATATCAGTACACAGACACTATGTCCAGTGTGCAACTAGTAATTTCCCTGGATCTTTAGAGTCTGCAAATAGAATACCCCTTAGACATGCTCCAGACAGAAAAACACCCAAGAAAAACACCCAGGACTCAGAGCAGGGCAGCACCTAGCCCAGAGACACACAGTCACAGGAACAGAAGCGAGTCCAGAATTCCCCGGACACACTTTAGAAACCACAAGCTCCTGAAGGGTTAAGGGTGTGGCCATGGCACCACACGCCTGTAATCCAGCATGAGGCTGAGTTCCAGGCCAACCCTGCCACAAAAAACAAAAACAAAAAACAAACAAACAGGTAAAACTAAAGGGCTTGGTGCTAAGAGACAAGAGGAGGGGAGTAAAGTGGCCCAGGATCCTGCTAAAGGGTCCTCTTCCCCTCAGGGTGACCCCTGAGCACGCAGCACACTGACCATGTAAGAAAGGCCTAGAGTCCAGACAGTTTGTGCACAGCCGTCTTAGGAACAACTCCACTTCCTCCAACACACAAAGAGCAACTATGATGTCAAGTCACCTTGCTCTGCCCACATGCTACAGTGGCCGTGACAATGACAGAAGGTGGGTGGGGATAACGTGTTGGTGGGGTGCCATTCAGAGAGGTGGGACTTTAGGCTGAGTTTGATCTTCCAAGCTGGAACCGCGAGGCCTCTGGTGAGACAGAGAGGCTAGAAGAAGGGCTCTCCCTAAGGATAAATCTGTCCCACTACAACCAAGGAAGAGGTCACAGCACATGTGTGTACATGTGTGCATGTGTGAGCATGTGTGTGCGTGTGGGTGGGCACACTCGAGCATGCTTGCACTCATGGATTTGCCACTCCTGTGCACAAAGGGTGGAGCAGACACCTGTGGAGGGGTAACCAGCCTCCAGGCTCCCTACACAGGATGGAGAACACTCTTCTTCCCACGGTGCTGGGGTGATGGGAATTCCCATACTCTCTGGTCCTGTGGAGCCCTGGATACCACTAGTAACTGTAGTCCATGCTACTGTGTGTGTGTATGTGTGTTTGTGTATGTGTGTGTGCGCGCGCGCGCGTGCGAAGGATCAGCCCATTCTTTTATAGACGAAATATCCCATTGCAGGGGGAGGAGGGTGACCTGTGATTTCCCAAGGTCAGATTTAAGTCTTCAAGGCTCCAGACCCAAGTGCCCCTGGGTCCCACACACCCTTCTGCACATGATTCTGCTTTAGATCTCTTCCCCATGGGCTCAGTCCTGACCAGAGACCTTTCTCTGCTGCCTCCCTGGCCCCCTACTCTCTCTCCCTACACCCCCACACCCCTGCTCTCTCCATCCATACTGTCTCTCTCAGCGCCCCCCCACTCTCTCTCTCCCCTTGCCATCCTGACTCTGTCCCCCCCTCCCCACCCCCACCCACTGCCGTCTCTCTGCCAGCCACCAGCCTTCAGGGAGGGTGACTGAGATCCCTATCACACACACAGCGACTGTAAGCCCAGGAACGCCTTTGCTTTCTTATGAGAAGCCATCTTCTGCCTGCTCTAAATACTTGGGGAAATGTTTTCTCTGGGCTTCCAGGGCTTCCAAAGGAGTCGGCTGGACATCTGCAAATAGGAGGAATGGGAGCGCTGTCTTTCTGCAGAGAGCTTAGATCCTAGATTTCTGGGTTTGGTTAAACAAACTTGAGGGATTTAAAACCACAGAGTGGGAAAATGTCACAGGGGGAGCGTTCCACCTAATTTACAGCGCCAGCCAGGCTGGACGCTTTCCAGGCCGGGCATGCCACCTTGGCGCTTGGAAAGACTCCACCTCCAGTATGGAGGTCTTCTCCAGAGGGGGCCACCCACTGTCCATGCTGCAGACACTCCCAACCACATGCAACGAATGCAAATGTCACTGCAGATGTACTAAAATTGTCCACTGAGGGCTGAGGAGACAGCTCAGTGGTTAGGAGCACTTGCTGCTCTTCCAGAGGATCCAAGTTTGGTTCCTAAGACAATTGTTAGGCAGCTCAAAACTGCCAATAATTCCACCTCCAGGGGCTCCAATGCCCTCTCGTGGCCTTTCTGAGCACCTACACTCTTGTCACATACCTCCTACACAGCACATGTACACATATATAATCAAAAATGAAAAATTTAAATGTCAAGAGACTCTAACCATGTTTATACCACAGTGGATCCAAGATACAACTTCCAAGTTGACAGGGTGACAAGCTTCACTGACTGTCCCAGAATTGTCCTGCCCCACGTGGAGACCGCCATTCACTAGCGGGTCTACAGAGGTGTTCTCAGTGCTGAGCACTGAGCCCAGGGCCTTGCGGGGCAAGCACGGGCTCAGCAGGCATTCGTTTACTCAGCCGCATGCCCAGACCACATTTCTTGTCTGTTTTGTTTTGTTTTAAGACAGGGTTTCACAAAGTTAGTCAAGCTGGCCTTGAACTCAATCCGTAGCATAAAGAAACTGCTGCCAAGGACAGCGGTGAGACCAAAGCCCTAAAGGTTCGGCTCCTGGGCGCAGTGTGGGTCTGCCACCTTTGTGTCAGGAACAGACAGGAAAACGTTTGTCGCTGTGGCAAACCGAGTGCCCAGACTTAAGGCGGGCCAGTCTGCTCTGCTCTGGTTTAGAAAACTGAAACTTGGTGTGTGTGTGTGTGTGTGTGTGTGTGTGTGTGTGTGTTGTGTGTGGTGTGTGTTTGTATGTTATATGTTATGTGCCTGGTGTGCATGTGTGCGGTATGCATTCTATGTTGTGTGTGTGTGTTGTGCATGGTGCATACAAGTGAGTGTGCAGGTGCACACACCCATGCACACACACAGGGCGCCCTTCTCTATCGCTCTTCGCCTCCCTGAACTAGAGGCTAACTGCTTCAGTTAGGCCAGCTCTGAGGACCGATCGGCCTCTCTCCAACCGCCATGCCGGAGGCACCGACAGACACGCCCTCGTTTTACATGGTGCTGAGGATACAGACTCAGGTCTTATCCACTAAGCCACACTCCCCCATCCCCTACACATCAAGCCTTACCCAACTCTCGATTTGCAGCGTTGACCCCTCCCCATGGGCTCAGCCTTCCCCTTAGGTGTGCCGCAGGGCTCCAGCCTCCAGTGGGAATGGCTGGGCAGCCTCTGTGGCTGCTGGGGATTTGCTTCATGGAGACACATTTCTGAGCAGCTGCCCTGGTTTCCCAGAACCCACTGGGCTCAGGTTATTCTGGGGGTATAGGATTATGTCATGGCATCAAGCACCGCGGGGTGCCTGGTGGTACACAAAGGATGTATTCTCCTGTCACTGTTACCTTGGGGGCCCAGGGCTGTGCTCCTTGCCTGGCCATCCCCAGCTAAGCAGAGGCTGCCCTTTAGACAGAAAACTAGATTTCCTGCCTGTAATGTAAGAGCGAGGCCGCCTTCACGCTTCGTTCATCACGGCCAAGGAAGTGTCAATATTTGTGGGCGAACAAACCTGTGACCACCATGTTTCCAGCCAATTACAACACGCTCTTTATCTCCCCTGACAGGAGGTTAGGTTAATATTGAATCAATTCCCTCCAACATAGTCCTTAGAGAAAAAAACAAAAGCTCTTCAAATAAAACACTTAGTGAGGCCACCATTCTGGGGCTGCAGGCTGGGGAGACGTGTCCCCAAGGTGCCTGGTCATACAAAGGCTTCCATCGGGGCATCTTCCCAGGGCTTGTTAATTACCTCCACTGTCTCATGGAAGCATAGGTGACACATGGTGACAAATACCCCAATTAAGAGCACTGGGGATAGATCAGGGTTATCAGTCTTCTCTGATGGGAGCTCCAGGCTGGTAGTTAATCATGGCTGGGAATTCATGGTGAAGATGGGCAAGGCCTAATGGCCCAGCCACAGTCCAGGAGGGGAGGGGCCCACCAGAGCACCAGAGGGTTCTGGAAGGGGTGTGGCATCTGGAGTGCTGCCACCCTGTGTTCAAATCCCAATCCTGCATCTTATAACCTCTGTGGCTTTCGATAAGGATGACAGTTTTGGTGGAAAGTGATACGGATGAGAGCAGGACAAGATGACCTTTCACCCACCCACGGGAGAGGGATGCCTGAAGTTGAGTTCAGAGGACAGATATTCATCAGGCAAATAGGGCTAAGAAGGCAGGAGCTGGAGCCAGTTGACAAGGTGAGAACAGACATGACAGACAGCAGTGTGGGACACGGCTGTGTGATGATGCTTAGACTGGAGGGAAGGAGCTGGGCTGGGCAGCCTACAGGTGGGACTAAGGAATCTGGACTAGGTACAAAGGATGATGGGAAGTCACCCGCAGATCTTGCAGGCAAGCAACCAGGACTCTATTGAGATCTTCAAAGTCTTTCTCCAAAGATGAGGTGGCAAGCCCAGGGCTGTGGCAGAGCGCCTGGCTGGTACATGCAAAGCCCTGAGAAGCGTCCCCTCCCCCTTACCTCTCCCCCTGCCATCAAGTGACAGAAAGGCTCTCTGGACAAGACACAAAGCCAGCAGAGAGAGAATTCCTGGCAGGAGATCTACAGGTGTTGGGGGGGGCGGGGGCGGGTGGAGCGTTTGCTCTTAGCAGGCAGGAGCCTGAGCAAGAGCTAAGTCAACAATAGAAAACAAAACCCACTCGCCAGTTAACAGAAGCCACTCTCCTGCCTCCTCTGGGAAGGGAGGTCACAGACACAAAATCCAAATGATAACTAACTAGCGCCCAGGAGCTGCCACCGGCTTCCACTCTCTCCTCAGAGCAGGTGCCAGCTCCTGCCAGACCCTGGCTTCACAGATGTCATTAGCACAGCGATTATCTCAATATCCATCTTGGTTGCTGGAATGTCTTGTTTCCATGTTAGTTTCAGTGAAAACATCCCATGGGAATTAATTAGCAATTAAAAAAAAGCTGCACCCAGAAGCCAAAGACGCCCCCTTTCCCAGCAGCCAACACAGGTGAGCGGAGGGGACAGCTGCCAGCTTCCTTACCTGCTGTCTCAGAGGGGTTTTATTGAGGAGGGGAGGATATTATGTCACAAGGTCATAAGCCTAGCCCGGCCTCTTGCTACCTAGCTAAGGATGACCTTGGACTTCTGGTCCTCCTGCCTTCATGTCCAGTCAGTGCTGGCATGGAAGCTGCGGTCTCCAGGGGTACTATATGCTGGGGGAGCACTCTGCCAGCTCCGTCCCCAGCCCTGATCCTGGAGGTCTTAGCACAGGAAATTCAGCGGATTCTCTCTCAGATCTGGTGTTCTCTGGGGTCTGTGACGCCTCCTTGGAATGAGTCGCAGGCGTCCTCGGAAGGTAGGGCCTGGCTCAGGGACACCCAGGCACAGGCAGGATTTGAACCCCTTACCTATCTCATGCCCATGCCTCGGGGACTCTCAGGAGGAACACGAGCTGGTGTTGACTGAGACACATTCCAATGGAGATGCCAAAGGTGGGAGGAGCCACACTGATGCAGTGACTGGCTCATAGGGGTATCTGCCCAAAGGGGAGGGGGCGATGTTCTGCCTAAGGCAGCAGCATCATGGTGCTGGGGTATAAGAGGCCTCCAGCTCTGGCTGGGACAGGAATTGTGCCCTTGATGACAGCAACAGCAACAGAAACCACATCATTTCTAACCCAGACTTAACAGGAGAGAACAAATGGGGACAAACTGGGGACAAAACGCTCAGCTCTCAGAGGTGCAGCTGTGTTCTAGGCTCTGAGGTCAGGCCTGGTCCCTCCCAGGTGCTTCAGCACGTTAACAGGACCGCATCGGGTGAGCAGAGGTTCAAGAGCCCAGGGTAGCTGCACCTACAGCCCCAGGCATGCCTCGTTACGTGCCCCTGGATCAAGGGTTCGGTCAGCCTCTTAGAGTCTGGCTTCTCGTGAGTACGAGGGGTGAGATACAGGCGCATCCACCTGCTTAGGCATCAAAAGGATTGCCTGCAACGGCACACACTGCAGCCAGCCAAAGCTCACCTGCAAGTCTCATCAGTTCAGGCTCTGCTGGAAGTTGCCAGGGGCTTCTGTCTCACCCACTTGGGATGAAATCCAAACCTCCCTCCTTTATCTCTTCCCCCAGGTATGCACAGAGGAGACGTAGCCTCTTCCCTCCTCCCTCGGGGTTAGGCCTTTGCATGTATCTGTGCCACCATTTGGCATTTCCATCAGATGTGCATTTCATAGGACTGGGACGTACCACAGCTGTCTTACTGACAACTCCTCCTGCATCCCACCCGTCACGTGGCACACAGTAGGTGCCTTATAAACACACAGCCGAGCACACACATCGACGAAAGGAGGAAACCTTTCACCTCCACACACAGCAGCTCCACCACGTGAGGTTGGCTCCCTCTCTTCCTCCCGCTCCTCCCTTCCCAACCTGCCTGTCTCTGTGCCTTGGGCCCTCTGGGCAGAGAACAAATGCCAGGCACCAGACAGGAACTGCGGTAGTACCGGGAACCATCGCTGCTTTATCTAATTAGCTCCAATTCTCACATCTGGACACGTGTGCCAGGAGCCAAAGCGACTGCACCCTGACCTCTGGTCCAGGAGCTCCATCCTTAAAGTGATTTCCATGACAACAGCGGCAGAGAGCCAAGGCTGTGGATCCCTTTGATGGGAGCCCCAATTCGGAGAGCAAGAAAGAGGGCTGTCAGAGGAAAGAGGCTCTTTGACTCTGCTCAAGCTGCCCTCGTTAAACACCACTGCTTCCTGGAACACACATCTTAACCCTGCAGAGGACATAGGAATTCTCTTAAAGTGGGGGAAAGGGGAAAGGAAGAGAGAAATCTACCCTGGGCTCTTTTGTCAGAACAGTCACCTGGGGGTTTGGTAGACTAGGATGCAGGAACAAGGATGTAAGGTCCTCGCGCCCTGGGAGGGCTGAGTGAGGTAGACTAGGATGCAGGAACAGGGATGTGAGGTCCTCGTACCCTGGGAGGGCTGGGTGAGTGTGAGGTGCTCATTCCCCAACTGAGCCAAGATGACCAGGCCTCCCCTGCTCTCCTCCAACACACAGGGACCTGGGTTCTGCACTCAGAGCCAAAAGCTCCAGGACCCAGCGCTGTCACTTCCTGTGTTCCTTAGCCCCACGCATTGTCACCGCTGGGCAAATGTCCCCATCTATACAGTGGGCACAGGCACTCCTCTGCCTCCCAGAATTGCTCGTGATGACTAGGAGCATGTGGGAAAGATTAAGCTTTGTCACAGGTGGGAGCAATCTTGGCAGGCTTTACCCTTGGGGCACCCCATGAATACCTTGTGACAGACTGAGTGGAGCCATCTTGGGTCTGGAATTCAGGAAGCAGACCTGGGAACTCCACCTGGACTATTGTCTTTCTAATGGACCCTCACCGGGAGAAGGAGCCGGTCCTTCCCACGTGACTCAGGCAGTTGGGGAAGACAGAATAACAAAGTCGGCTGCAGAGAGAGCATGCGGGGGGCAGCGGACCAGCTGGACCAGCACGCGGGCCAGAGAGACACCTGAGGACCCGTCCCGTGGAACGGCTACCGGAAGGTTCACTCTTTTGTCCCTTTAACCTTTTTCCTTCTTGTATAAGCTAGTTGGGTTGTATAATAAAGTTTAATTGCTAAGAAACAGAGTCAACAGGAGCATCTGGTTCCAATATGATCGTGAAGACGACATGAAGCCCAGTGCCCAAACAATGAAGGTCTGGGCCTGAACGGTGGCCACTGGGGGAAGATGGGGAACCAAAGAGTGTGGGACAGGCAGCTCAGCGTCTCCTGGGTTGGTAGGAGTTTGTTTGGTGTCCCTTTCCTAACCCCCCCCTTTCTCTCTCTCTTTTCCTCCCTCCCTCTCTGCCTCTCTCCCTCCTTCCCTTTCTCTCCCTCCCTCCCTCCTTCTTCTCTCTCCCTCCCTCCCTCTCTATGTGTCTCCCTCTCTCCCTCCCTCCCTCTCTATGTGTCTCCCTCTCTCCCTCCCTTTCTTTCCCTCCCTTCCTCCCTCCTGCTTCTCTCTCCCTCCCTCCCTCTCTACGTGTCTCCCTCTCTCCCTCCCTCCCTCTCTATGTGTCTCCCTCTCTCCCTCCCTTTCTTTCCCTCCCTCCCTCCCTCTCCCTCTCTCCCTTCATCCCTCCCTTCTGGCCATGAGGAGAGAACATCCCATTTCACTATGCCATCTCTCCCATGATGCTCTGCTTCAGCTCAAGCCCACAGGGATGGGGCTAAGTGACCATGGACCACCAAACCATCAGAATCCATGGATGAACCTCTGCTCATTGGCCAATGTGAGGTACTGAGCTGTCCAGAGGTGCCAGATGACAACACGCACAGGGATTTAGTACATGGAGGGGGTGGGGAGAGGATCCAACCAGTGGCAGCTGGTAGCACTCACAAAGCTTGACCAGCATCATCAGCATCTGAGTAGATAGTCAAATGGCCACAGTAGTTCTCCTTGGTTCTGTGAGGAGCTGCCTTCGCCATATTAGTCCTGATACTGTGTCTTCTATACCCAGCCCTGGCTGTCACCAATAGCATCCAAGCGCTCACACCCTCTAGCCTCAGCCCTAGCCTGCTCATGCCCTTTACACAGACATAGTTGGTGGAAGGACGAGACCGAGTCCCGCCCCTCCTCCTCCCACATCTCCTCAGCACTCACCAAGCTGTGCACCTTCTCCAGCTCTTCCTTGCTGACTGACGTCCTGCTGTCTTCCATGGTAGCCAGAAGGAGCTGAACATCAGACAACAGAGCATGCGTTCTCCTGAGGTCCCTGCGGAGACGCTTTTCCACGTCAAAGTCACGGTGGCCAATCTGGAAGCCAAGGAAGGGCTTGTTGAGATGGCAAGGCAGTGGCCAGGACCAAGGTTCTCAGGACCTGAGCTCCACGGGGTCACTCTCACCTCTCCCATGCTATGGTGGCCATGAACTTTGAACCTACCACTTGCAAGGCTGAGGCAGGAGGACTGCTGTCAATTGGAGGCTAGCCTGGGCTATAGTGTGAGACCCTGTCTCAAAACACACACACATACATACACACACACTGTTTTCCATGAGCCTCATCTGCAAAATATGAAACTAAATGCTTGTTCAGCCTCAGGGCAGCCACAGGGTACAAGACTCCACCAGCATCGCCATAACAGGGCCACGTACAAGAATCCACCAGCATCATCATAACAGGGCCATGTACAAGACTCCACCAGCATCACCCAGGAAGGCTCCTGATGTTCCCAATTTGGTGATACTTGGGGTGGGGGTAGGGGCTATAAAGGCCATCTGACCCACACAGAGACCCTCTCTGCTTCATCCCCTGTTACACAGCAGGCTGGGGGCAGGTATAAAGCAGCTGACCCACGCAGCTGACCCACACAGCTGACCCACTCAGCTGACCCACGCAGCTGACCCACGCAGTTGGCCCACGCAGCTGACCCACACAGCTGACCCACTCAGCTGACCCACACAGCTGACCCACTCAGCTGACCCAGACAGCTGACCCACGCAGCTGATCCACGCAGCTGACCCACACAGCTGACCCACACAGCCGACCCACTCAGCTGACCCACGCAGCTGACCCACGCAGCTGACCCACGCAGCTGACCCACGCAGCTGACCCACGCAGCTGACCCACGCAGCTGACCCACACAGCTGACCCACACAGCTGACCCACACAGCCGACCCACTCAGCTGACCCACGCAGCTGACCCACGCAGCTGACCCACACAGCTGACCGACACAGCTGACCCACACAGCCGACCCACGCAGCTGACCCACGCAGCTGACCCACGCAGCTGACCCACACAGCTGACCCACGCAGCTGACCCACACAGCTGACCCACGCAGCTGACCCACGCAGCTGACCCACGCAGCTGACCCACACAGCTGATCCACGCAGCTGACACACTCAGCTGACCCACACAGTTTCATCCCCTGTTACGCTGTAGGTGCTACAGGGTCCATCATGACTCTCAGCCAACAGCGGCTGTGTTTCTTCCAAAGCCCTAAATGAAACTTTTGATATATGGAGTGATTCATCTTTGCAGGTTTAAAGGCAGGCAGGGAACCACTTTACCCAGAAGTGCACAAATTCCTTCCCCCAGAATTCTGAATTTATCAGGGAATAGTTCCAAGAACATCCAGGGGCCACAGCAAAGAACACAGGGCCACCAGGTAGATGGGATTCTGAAGAGAAGAAGATGGACGTCTCTTCATAGGCCAATGGTTCTCAACCTGTGGGGCGTGACCTCTTTGGGGGTCAAATGACCCCTTTCAATAGGCGTCACCGAAGACCATCAGAAGACACAGATATTTACAGTACAATTCATAATAGTAGGCAAAATTACACTTATGAAGTAGTAACAAAAATAACTTTATGGTTGGAGGTCACCACGACATGAGGAACTAACTGTATTGAAAGGTCAGAGCGTTAGG
>NC_067155.1:63290965-63303465 GCF_903995435.1 Acomys russatus | reverse complement strand
GCTGCAGTTTATTGAAAGCTAGCCAGGTAGACCAGACAGCAGATTGAAACAAGTAGAATGGTGGGTCTGTACACACCCACTGCATGAGGGGTGGGAGAAAGAAAAGCTAAGGTTAGCCACAGCAGGAAAACATAGGTATCTCCTTCATGCCACATGCCTACGGAAGATGGATTAAAATGTAATCACACACATAAAAAGGAGCTTAGAGCTTTTAGGATATATGGTGAAATATGAACTGAAATTAAGGAGAGGGGGTTTAAAGTAGAAAGCCATAACTGTGGTTAATTTGCCTGCATTAAGGACACTTTATCAGCTGAAGGGCCTTTTAAACAGAGGTGGAGATTATCCACAGGGCAGAGATACCGAAACCTATATTATCAGAAACTGATTAGCATTTATACACAGGTCATGAACGATTCCCAGAAAACACAGACGCCAGCCGTCATGGCCAGACGAGTCACGGAAAGTAAGAGACACAGCTTTCCTCGGGGGGGGCAAGGGACCCACAGCGCCAACTCTGGGAAACCACAGTACATGCTCTGGCAGCCTGTGGTTGGTAGCATCCTTGCATCTTTTTTAGAATGCCACAGAGGTGAGGTGAGGACGCCGGGACGGTGACAGGGTCAGACCTGGGGATACATGCTGACCCGTGTGCTTAGAGCAATTAACTAACTCACCCAAATACAGACAGACAGGACAGGCACCAAAGGTGGAAGACACTCCTGCCTGGCACTCGGCCTGCCTACTTTCCTGGAAAAAAGTCTTCAGCTATGGGCACGGTGGCCATCCATACCCTACCCTGTCAGTTCAAGCATTGTCCACAGCTCACTGTCAGCAGCCACCAGAGACCGCATAGCTTCACCTGCCCATCCCGACTGAGGGCCCTCAGTTTACTCCCTTGGCTGGTCCCCAGGATCTGAGATTTTTGAAGAGCTGATGAGTATAGGCAGGAAGGATGGGTGGAGAAGCATACACCTTGGGGACATGGGGAGAGGCCAGCTCCAAAGCCTGTCCTCAGCCCTTCCAGGAGGCCAAAGGAGCTGTCCCTGTAGCTGGCTCCTAATCCACCCATCCATCCACCCATCCATCCACCCATCCACCCATCCACCACCCATCCATCCATCCACCCATCCATCCACCCATCCACCCATCCATCCACCCATCCATCCACCCATCCACCCATCCACCTACCCATCCATCCATCCACCCATCCATCCACCCATCCATCCATCCATCCACCCATCCATCCATCCACCCATCCATCCACCCATCCATCCATCCATCCACCCATCCATCCACCCATCCACCATCCATCCATCCACCCATCCATCCATCCATCCACCCATCCATCCATCCACCCATCCATCCACCCATCCATCCATCCACCATCCATCCATCCATCCATCCACCCATCCATCCATCCATCCATCCATCCCATCAGTCCACCCATCCATCCATCCACCTACCCATCCACCCATCCACCCATCCATCCATCCACCCATCCACCCATCCACCCATCCATCCACCACACAGAGGTAAGAGGCGGGCTTTCAGTTCCCCCACATGCTCCCACTGTGTGTGCCTTACCTGGTCACACAGAGTTCCAATCAAGCCTTCCAAGTCACGCTTCTCATGGAGAGCCACCTGCTTCTCCTCGTATTCCTGCTCCAATTGCATCTCCAGCTGGTGGAGCTGTGGGCACACAGGGCAGAGGCGAGCACCCTTGAATGAGTCCCCGAGCCGGACAGAGCCTTGTCCAGGGCCCTGGGAGGAGGGGACGTGGAGCCTGTGGCCATACTCTGCTGACTCGCAAATGGGAGGGACATGTCTATGATAAAGCTTAGGGACCCAAAAGCTTGGGACCTGGGCAAGAAACGGTCAGGCTGGCCAGGCTGGAGGGGACCCCCTTTACCACCTACCATGAAGTCTGGGAAATGCAGGGACGCAGGGCAAGCCTGCCAGTGAAGCTTAACTCTCTTCCCTACACCCACAGCCTGTCACGCAGTAAAGACTGCACTTGAGGTTCTAGAAGCCTCTGGGACTGTGCTTAAGGGCGGTGGGCCCCAGATGCTTGAGATCCCTCAGGGAACAAAGGACTCAGCTGGTCATAGAATGGGCGTGCTTGCAGGCCCCAGGTCCCAGCATCCTCCCCAGCAGGACCGTGGGGGCTTGCTGTATCCACAGCGCACGCGCGCACGCACCCGCTTCTGGCAGGACTGACGCACGTCCTCCAGCTCTTCCTCCCGGTCCTCTCGGTCCTTCTGGCGCATCTGCTTCATCCTCTCAATCTCCAACTCAAACCGCTGGCGAAGCTGGAGGCCGCAAGCAAGGACAGCCCATGAAGGCCCACGCCCACGCCCTGGGCCCTCCGCATCACACCCACCTTCCCGCGGTCACTCATCCACCACACTCTCCCACTGGGTTTAGTTAGGTGCAGCCTCAGAATCCCTCTTGATGCTCGCCAAGGAACCTAAAGCTCTTCTGTCTGTCTCGGAAGTTTGCAGCTGCTGTCTCTACCGTGGACACAGAGGTAGGAAACAGATCTGGGCTCCTAACATGTTGGGAACACGGAGACGGTAACGGACGATGTACATTGAGCCCCTGGCACAGTCTGGCTAAATTGGCCTCACCAAGATTGCAGCTCGTGCACAACGGGCCGAGGCTAGAGGGGGAGGATCCCAGAGGAGGGGCTGTGTGAAAAAATATAACACTTCTTTTTCATTTCTTTTCCCAGCCTCTTGGGCACTTCTGACATCTGCAATACCATTTATGTCAAGCTTATATGAGTTAACATAAAATTCCCAAGAAAAAGTGCCTTATTGAGATCAATAAATATCAGCCTGGCCTCTGCGAGGACGTGAGCTGTGCGAGGCGTGGGTGACACCGCAGCGTCCACTCAGCCTCTCTTCTTGTTTAGGTTCAGGCTGGGGAGCTGGGCAGGTGCACTGTCTCCACCCTCAAGGCTGCATTTCTCACTTCTACCTGTGGTCCTCAGTGGTACCAGGAGGACTGACAACACAAATGCCTCCTGGCTCATCCATGCTTGCAGGCAGACCTGGGGCTGCCTCTCAGTGCTCTGCCCATCTTAGTATTTCTGTGTGGACACTGTGATCTTCATCAATTGGACTTGGGGCTGCAAGACTGGCAAGGCGCCCACTAAAGAAGTGAACCATCTAAAAAAAAAAAAAAAAAAAAAAACCCACGGCTTGCCTGAGATCCTGCGGACAATGAGCTGACTCTTTGGGTATCACATGACTCTGCGTGGCCTATGGGCCTTGGCAGGAGCAGTCTACCTTGCCTGGAACTCGTGTTCAGCCAATGCTGACTGAGTCTTCAGTCTCACTTCGTGAGTCTCTCCTGACCTCCCCCTCGGCCCTTCCCAAGACTAAATCAACATGCTCAAGGTGCACTTGACCCCAGCAGGGCTCTGAGCTTTGGGGTGGTGGAGAGCACCCGATGCCAGGTTTGCTTCTCCATCTGTGTGATATCTGACGCAGATGCAGTGCTTAATGAAATGAGCGGCTAAGTCAGGCTTGCTGGTCACCCATCCGAGGCCTCCCAGCCCCTTCAATCCCACCCATGAGGCTTTGTCCTGTGAAATGGAGGGAAGCCGAGCAAGATGCGTAGAATCCACAGGCTACAGGCATTTATGTCACCTCGTGTGTGTTCCCAGAGTGGACAGGGTTTAAACGGAATTGCCAATTACAAAAATCCTCCAATAGAAATTCCTTTAGAGATAAGCACTGAAACTTCCCTCCCCTTGAAAAACTGGGTGGCTTTTATACAGACGGGAAAATACATGTGTCTCCATTCCCTGTACCTCTCCGAAAATCTAGAAATGCTAATGCCGACATTGAGTATGTAAGGCCATGGGTTCTGTGTCTTACTGTTTCCTTCTCTTCTTAGTGTTTATTTTTAGATGGTGGATTTTGGGGTGGGGGGCACAGAGTCTGTTATTACATCTGACACTGACCTCAAACTCTCTATGGAGCTGGCTTGGAGCTCATGGTGGTCCTTTTGTCTCAGAGTGTGGGGACAGCAGGTGTTAGCCACCACACCGGCTCTTAGCCCTGACTTCAGCTTGAGCTTTCCTGGCTCATGTTTCTGTATTTAGACTTTTTCTGTTGCTACGCCTGTGTCTTGTGGCTGCTTCAAACTCCGCGGCTTGCCAAGTACCTAGAAACCAGCTGCTTCCCTGAGGACACTGGGAGTCTGCTTTTCAGTCCCCGCCTACTCCCTCAGTTATTGCACACCCCCTAAATCCCAGAAGGTTCATCTCCCTAGACTCTGTGCCTGAAGTAGACGTTTGAGCCTCACAGTCTGAGGACTCCAGTTCAAATCCCCTCCCCACCTCCCTCTCCTCCCCTGCCTCTCTCTCTCTTTCTCTAATTCTCTCTCTCTCTCTCTCTCTCTCTCTCTCTCTCTCTCTCTCTCTCTCTCTCTCTCTCTCTCCCTCCCTCTCCCTCTCTCTCTCTCTCACACACACACACACACAATGATGACAATGACAACGACCTCAGGCCTCAGCTTCCACACCCATGAGGAAACGATCCTCCCATGCCCCTTATGAAGTCTTTATATAGAGACACGAGAAGGGGTCAGGGAGAGCGAGGGGCTGGCTGAGTCTCACACATGAACAGTGATCAACAAAGTTAGATACTTAGTGAGTAATTATAAGTTGAGCACCAACAGTGCCCCTGGTGTCATTCTTGGCTACAGAAGGCACTGAGAGGGAAGAGTGATCAAACAGCCAATCAACAAGCAAACCCCTTCCCGACACCAGACTTGTAAAGTGTGCCACTGAGCCCCGGGTGCCCAGTGCCAAGGATAGGCTGTGGGGCAGGACTCCTGCAAGGGGCTGGCTTCTCTGAGGCTTTCTGGAGTGGCCCCTGGACAGGGAGGGTCTCTTCACCTGTTCCAGCTGCCTGATGGTGTTTTCCTGCTGGCTGTGGACCTTGGCTTGCTCAAGGGCGCTGGACTCCAGTTCCCAGAGCCTCTCTTTCAGGCTGGCCACGCCTTGCTCCCCGACAGAGGCACAGCCCAGCAGCTCCCGCTTCTGGCTCTGCAGCTTTTCCACCTCCTGCCTCAGTTTCCCCAGCTTCTTCCTCTCTTTGCTGCAAAGAAAGGGGCAGAGGAGGGATGGAGTCACGTGACCATGGTCCTCTCCCCGGGGTGGGGTGGGGGAGGGCCTCCAACCTCTACACACAAGCTTAGCTGCTTCTCAGGCTCAGTACCATTAGACAGACAGGTCTCCCTACGCAGCACAGGCTGACTTCAACCTCAGTATCCTCCTGCCTCAGCTGCCCTAGTGCTGAGATGACAAGCTTTCATTACCACCCGGGGGTCCCACTTTGCTGTCCTCCACTCTTGGCCCCATCCACAGTTACCCTGGAGACACTAGTCTGGCTCGGGGGACCCTGGGGGATGGAGGGAGATGGATCTTCCTGGAGTTGGATCTCCGGTGCATGAAAGGAAAGTGTTCTTTCTGTTAGAAAAAGAAGCCAGCAGAGGCCAAGGGGAGGGATCAGGGAGGCAGATGGGAACCGTCCAATAGGAAGTTGGATCCAGGGCAAAGGCTGCTGCAGGCTCTCTCATGACTGGGTAAATGACTGGGTGAAGGGTACAGGGGTCATCCTGAGGGGTCATGAGGAGCCACTGAAGGCCAAGGAGCAGGTAATGTCACAAACTCCCTCTGTATCAGAGGCTGCTTTGGGCTGCCTGTGGCTTCTGGATGAAGTCATGACTGGCTCAGTTTCATTTTCTGCTGAGCCTCACGCACTTCCCAGGTAACGTGTGGGACCCTGGAGCATGTCACTATAGAGGGTTATCTGTCTGTCCGCCTCTGTGGGCGCCATGAGGACACGCTGTGACCACAGCACCACCCAGGGCTCTCGCTTCCTCTGCCCACCGCAGCAGCAGCAGCAGCGAGCGAATGCTGGCGTCTCTATGGAGTCCCCACCGCCCGCCTACCTCCAGCTGCTGCTGTAGCTGGCCCAGCTCCCAGCGCACTCCACTGTTCTCCTGGCTCAGTTTCTCCCTGAGGCTCTTCTCAAACATCAACTCCCCCAGCGCCTGGGCCAGCTGCAAGTCAAACCTGCCCAAGACAGAATGGATATGTCAGGGAACCATAGTAGGGGAAACTGAGGCAGGGTCAGGTGTGAATGAGTGGGCTTTTCTTGTGCGAGGTTGTTGGGGCAATGGGGGGATCTGAAGTATCATGAAGGGAGTTTCAGATTCCTAAAGGATTTCCTTCCAAACACTGGAGACATTATAAAACATGGAGACAAAAATCTACAAGTGTGTTTAAATATGGAGCATATTAAATAATACATATTTATAATAAAAGATGTGAATATTAGAGAAGAGGAGGGAAAAAGAGAAACAGAGAGAAAAAGACAGAAAGAAGAGAGAGAGAGAGAGAGAGAGAGAGAGAGAGAGAGAGAGAGAGAGAGAACACAGGAGCTAATCCATCTTGTTGGATACTCCTTCCCTGTCCATGCTGGAGGTTCTGTGTGTAAGTGTTCCCAGCTAGCGTGCAAATGCTTGTGGCTCTATATCTCATTTCATGCCACAGGGGCTGGCACCAGCTGCGGATGACATGCCAGGCACTCCCAGGCCGACTGTTCCTCAACAACCCCGCAGCCCCCAGCATCAGCAACCAGGAGGCAAAGGCCTACAGGTCATCAGAGGGCGGAGGAAGGGACTCCTGCCCGCCATAAAGGTGATCACCGTGGGGCTGCCTTCCTGGCCCACTATACTCTGCTTATTTGCTCCGATATCTACCTCATCGGGGTGAGCACCCCTCTAGAGAACTTTGCCAGGCCACAGTGAGGGGTGACTGCGTCGCACGCAGGAGGCCCCGCCACTCAGCAATCCTGGTATGGCACCTGGGGTGTGGACATTAGTGACAAGAAGGGCTCCTGTATAAGATCATCACATCAGCTGTCTTTCATAGCCCCAGGCTCCCAAGAAAGCCAATCATAGCTCTCTTTAGAAAGCTCCCCTGCTGGAACAGCCCAGAAGTTTTCTGATTGGCTGCTGGCGACATCACTTCAGAGGTTCTGTTTGCTGGTGGGTCCCTGAATGCTGAGGATGGTGGTGATGAGGCAGTTCCAACATCCTGAGCCTTGGGCCGGGGTCTGTGGGGTCTTTAGCAATGTGGCCAGTGACTGATGGGGAGCCACAGAAGGATAAGGAGGAGCAGATATGTGGGGTACATATGTGAAAGAAGAAACAAGTTCAAAGAGGTGTATTGGTTGAGCCCCAAATTCCACAGTGGCAGAAGTAATGGTGAGCTCAGATTCTGTCTAGCATCGTAGCCAATCCAATCTGCCTGTCCACGCCCTGGGGCAGGTGAGGCGAGGCAGCAGGGGCCAGAGAGGGACCAGCATTCTGGAGGAATTCTCAGCACGACACCTGATGCCAAAGAAAGGCTCCTATAGACTCCCAACTTCTGAAAGACACATTTGCGGGGACACACACACACACACACACACACACACACACCGACTCCACCAAGCACAGGCCTGCCCAGGGCTCAACCTCCAGAGGTGCAGGGCCAGTAGCCTGACACATGGCTCACCCCAAGAACTCCATCAGCTCTTGGAATGAAGCTTTGTGACCGATGCCTCCGGTATCTATAGCAACAAGGCTTCGACCCCAGATGGAAATACTCTGGTTCACTTGGATGCAGAAGCCAAGATGGGAGTGGGGAATTCTAATGGTGTGGACACAGCTGTGCCTGCAACTGAGGCGGCCCTGGAGCAACACGCTGAACTGTCTCTGGCTTCTAGAATATTCTCTGTCACTAGGGATGTTCAGTCCACCACATGGTAACTTCAGCCACCTCATGGGCTCCCTTTAAACTGCTCATCCTCCTGGAAGCTGCATGTGGCTTATCAGGAATTTAGCATCAAAAACTACTTCTAAGCCAGAGCTGGTGTGGGGAGTGCAAGACTCCACAGGCAGTAGGTGAGTTCTGAGGAATGGAAAGGCCAGATAAGATGAGGCCCTTCCCAGGGCACACAATGTATGCCCCTGGGGTGAGGAAATACATTAGCCAAGTGTCACAGGCCAGTGCCTCTCTGTCAGAGAGCCGATGTCCTCAGGAGGGGCAGAATTCCCAGGTGAGGACCAAGAAGCTGCCAACCAGGAGAAGCCTGAGAGGTGTCGGTACATTCGGTGCTCGGCTTATAGCTGTGGCCTGTGAGGGAAGCGATGTCATTATATCTGGTGCTCGGCTTATAGCTGTGGCCTGTGAGGGGAGAGGTGTCAGTACGCCCGGTGCTCAGCTTATAGCTGTGGCCTGTGAGGGAAGAGAAGTCATTATATCCGGTGCTCGGCTTATAGCTGTGGCCTGTGAGGGCTGTTCTCCAGTAACTGGTGCAAGGCTAGGCCACCTCTAAGATATCAGTCTTTCTGCAGCTCAGAGTGGAGCTGCCACTGGACAAGGTCACTGTCCAACGTCCCAAGTGGCTGGCACGGACTTGGGTCATATACTCCATACAAGAGTGAAGGTTTGCCCATGTGCCCAGGTGGGTGTTGAACAGAGAATGGAGCAAAGGGCCAACGAGAAGAGAGCAATGTTTGTTTGGAAGAGTGTATTGATGATGCACAGAAGGCCATTTAAGATGAAGATGTCACCCCGGGAAAGCAAGAGACAGTATAGAGCTGGGCATGGTGGCACACACCTTCAACCCCAGCCCTTGGGAGCAGAGGCAGAGGCAGAGGCAGGCAGATCTCTGAGTTTGAGGCCAGTCTGGCCTACAGAGTGACTTCCAGGATAGTCAAGGCTACACAGAGAAACCTGTCTGGCAGGGGGAGGAGAAAGGTGATGGGAGGAGGAGGAGGAGGAGGAGGGAGAGGGGGCCATCAGGGATCAGAAACCGTAGAACGTGATCCTGCCCATGGCTTCTTGGAAATGAGCCCTCCAAGCAAAGCCAAGGCTGGCTCACCTGGGCCACGCCTCAGCGTTTTGTCATGAGTTCTCTAATTTAGGCAGCATTTCAACCACAGGAAAGCAAGGGTGGCGCCCAGGAGCACCATCCAAGCTGCCCATAAATTTATGTGTAAGGTCCAGATCCTGCCAGAACTGCTCCACCCACAGATCAGAGTCCACGCCCTCAGTATGAAGGGTGGGGACCCCTGTTTGAGGAGGGTTCTTTAAATTTTTTCCTTGTCCACCCCTTTCAGCACTGGGGGTGGGCAACTGAATCCAGGTCACTTGGATGCTCTGAGACCGTCATATAGTTCTCAGCATGAGAGAAAGACCCCCCCTCACCCCTATCTACAGATGGGAGTCTGTGACACAGACGGCTTGAACGCCCAGCTCAAACTCACATAGCTAGAAAGGGGAGAAAGGGAGCAGTCAGACACCAACTGGTATGGTCTCCTAAGAGGCACAGACTGCCCCCCCATCACACTAGCTCGCCCTCATTCTCCACAACAACCCTCATGATGAAAAGAGATGGTGGAGCCCAGAGAGGGCAAGTCATTTCCACAAGGTCACAAAGCCACCGGGAACAAGGCAGGCTGGGTAACAGGAAAGAACCATTGCTTGCTGGAGTCTTGAGGGCCTGACAGGAATTCTGCACTGAGGGTGGGAATGCGGGGGGGGGGGGCTGCACACTGCACTCCAGGATGCTCCACGGAAGTGGAAGAGCTTTGGGAGAGAAGCCAGAGGCCTCAGCATACCCCGTCACCATGCAGCATGCAGCCCACCCTGGTGGCCTCATAAATTGTGTGGGGCACTGACTCACTTCTTGTGTTTCCTCTCTAGTTCATGGTTGCTGCTCTGCTGGTTGTCCAGCAGCACCCGAGTGTCCTCCAGGTCCCAGGTGAGATGGTGGCACTTCCTCTTCAGCTGGTGAGCCGTCTTCTTGACCTCTTCATACGCGCTCTGCAGCTCCCTGAGCTATGGAAAGAAGGGAGGAGGGAGGCTCACCAGTGCCCTCATTTCTAAGGTCAACGCCATGTAAGGAAATGCATGCTGGGAGAGAGGGCCTCATAGGAGTTCCTGCCAGCTCAGGAAGCAGCTTCCCTGAGCTCCTCTTTGCTGGGAGGTGAGTCCATCAGTCTCTCAATGATCTTTCCGCTTCACCTCAGCCAACCTCCTGCCTCACACCCATAATTCATTTTTTCCTGCCCTGCTTCAACCTGACACTTTGACTAGCAGATGACTGATGGATCTGTCGTCTGAGGAGACCTGTGAGGACTAGCTACAAAGTCACCAAGAGGGCCAATCCAAGCAGACCACACATAACAGCAGGCATCGCATGGTCCATGGTGTGGATTGAAGCCCACAGCTTGCTCTTGGCTGTGAACAAACGGGAGCAAGCCTCCTGCATCTTCCCTGGAGCACTGCCACCACCATGCACTCGTGTACACATACACACATGCATGCACACACACATACAAACACACTCACACACACACACACACACACACACACACACACACACACACACACACACACAGGCGGTGCCCTAGTTTAGATCTGGGGAAGAGTAGGAGTCAGCACACAAGCTTTGAAGAAGTAGCCTCATTAAAAGGCTGCTTTAAATAAGCAAAACTCTGAGTTAATGAGGCCTGTAATTCTAAATTCAGTATTTGAAGGCAAATGGGATGTTTTCTTATGTTCCGCTGCTTGGAGAAGGTTGCGGGTTTATGACTTTTTAATGTGGTGTGAACATCCCCCCCTTCCTTAGGGAAAGTGACCCGACTTTGTAATTCGTTGTTACAGACCCAGGCTGCCACTACCCCTTTGTCAGTCTGTGTGTGGGCGCCCAGGCGTCTAGTAAGAGCCGCAGCTCTTCATCCTGGAAGCAACTGTTAAAAGCCAGACAATGTCCACTGTCTTTAAGGTCCCCAGTGGTCACTCTTCTGCCTCTTCTGCAGGACATCAGCTCCTTTCTCTCCCACATCGAGAATACAATAGCAGAAGCAGCCAGCGGAGGCCCCCACCTTATGGCTCTTAAAATGAATGGGAGAGACGAAGACACAAAGAGACGATTCTACACTGCAGGGTGTGTGCCAGAGTTGGGGAGAATGGCCAAGGGGTTACTAATCTGTGCTGACTAAGGCTTTCTAGAGAGGGGCATTTGAGGTCTGAAGCTAGGGTGCGGATCTAGACAGAAAAGGAGGAACCATCTTCCAAGTCCCAGCAGCAGTTTACGCAACAGGCCCGGGCTGAGAAAGAGCAAGAGGAAATCAGTGCAGTGCTGGGATGGGCTCCTGAGGCTCGGCTCTTCCAAATTCACCCCTATGATGATATGAAAGTGATTATTTCATCTTGTGAGACAGCATCTCATACGGCTCAGGCCTGTCTGCAACTTGGTACGTGGCCAAAGCTGGCCTCAAATCCCTGTTCCTGTCTCCCTAGTGTGAGGAGAGCAGGCATAAGCTACTATCCCTGGCTCGGCATGGCAATTTGAGCTGACTGTGGGAGTATTGAGGTGCATTGTGGGAGTCTGTGCCGTTTGCCTTCACCCCACGTGTAGAGTGCAGAGCAGTGACCGGAGATGCCAGCAGGCAAGTGCCCACGGTCGCAGTAAACACCCAGACAGGAGGAGGGTTGATGCTCCTAACAATGAGCTTTGCTCCCAGGAAAGAAGGGGAAGCTGTGCCTGGTGATGCAGGCCTCTCATCCCAGATGTCTGAGGAAGGAAGATAGCAAGGTCAAAGGCCACCCTAACAACACAGCAAGATACCGTCTCAGAAGAAGTGAAACCGAAGCCCGTGTCACACAGCTTCGTGGCAGAGCGCTCGCCAACACGCACAAGCGAAGGCCATGTTCAGTCCCCAGCACTGAGACATAATGGTCGTGGGGCCTCCGGGAGATTAGATACACAGGTGACAGGGAGCCAGGCCAACAAAGGTGGGTCACTGCCTCATGGCAGCCTTGCCCAGGGTGAGAGCCATCGGCAGACTCCAACATCTCTGCAAGGAGAGGTATGTGGCTAGCCTGACAGACCCAGGAGAGTCAGAGAGAAGCTCACAGTGAGAAGGGGAATGGGACACCCCAGCTGGGCTGTGGTGGGGAGCCCTGAAGTCGTGGATGAGGGAGGAAGCTATCGCCAAGGGACCCTCTTCCAAGCATATTTCTGACAGAGGACCTTTCTCATGCCCCATTATCAAAGGACGACTGCTAAAAACCAATGTAGCTAGGAAAATTAAGACTGGTTCAATGTTGACCTGATAAAACCTAGCTCAGCACATGCGCGTGCGCACACACACATGCACACATATGCATGCACACATACACATGCACGCGCGCGCACACACACACACACACACACACACACGAATGCACGCACATGCACGCACACACTTTACCATGAGTGAAGAAGAAAAAGAAACATTCTATAGCAAAAGGGCACCTAGGGCTGCTGGAGCCAGAGCAGAGAGGACCCCCAAGGGTCAATCAAGATGTAGACAACACTCAAAACTGTCCATCTTGACAGCACCATGAGCAACACTAGAACAACCTGGAAGGGATTCGG